>NW_020644373.1:4442289-4564397 GCF_003573695.1 Papaver somniferum
TATATATATATATAGAAAACTGAAAAATCAAAAAAAAAAATCAAAAATGATACTGCAAAACATAGAAATATGTGCCTTTAGGATGACACTACCAATCTATGTGGATGAAACCGTTTTGGTTGCGGGAGTTGAGGAACCCATTAACTACAAGGGACAAAATTATTCAAGTGTTAGAAATAATATGAAAGTTGTTACCATAGCTCGGAATATCACCATATCACTTTCTGTTTTTACTTTTGCAACCTTTATGTTATATCTATGTGATTTGGTGGGTCACTAACATCGACTTGTTATTGCTCTTAGGATGAAATAGTGTGATTGAGTTACTACAAAAAAAAGAAAGAAAAAAAAAAGACACCGACCAATTGACCAAACGGAATAAATTTGACACTTGGATAAAGCAGTATGTGTGTGTTCTCCCTGTCTCCGTCACCTAAGCAAGCGTGGAGTGCAGGATCCAAGGGAACTATCATGTAATCTGCTGACAAGAAACATGCGCTTGGATCCACAAGATCCAATCATGATGTCTCAAAAAAAAAATTGTTATGGTGCAATAAAATCGACTCATGGTTACCTTGTATATGCCAGTGAGTCGATCTAGATTTAATTTTATTGACTGTTGGTTCCCTTGTATATGCCAGTGTGTTGATATTAGAATTCAGACCAGTAGCTCAATCCAATAGGATTCATAGGTTTATCATTGGCAGCGACCAGCAGACAGATATGGGAAACATCGATCATTTTAGTAAACATCACAACCATCTATATCTATTTCCATCTTCTTTATCTATTCATTTGTGATTGTGGTTTGTTAGTTTTTGAGATTGTGGCTTGTTAGACTTTCTTAACATAGCATAATTTATATATATTAATTTGGATTCATAACAAGGTACCTCCTTTTGCAACCATTTTGGATTCATTCATGGATTTGTCACAGGTAGATGGAGTTTGAAAAATAGGTTTTATAGGCAAACCTCTTGTAAACCTTCACGAGACTAAAACTCGTCCACTAGGGACACCTAGGGGTTCAAAGGCCTGTTATTCATGCTAAGAGTAACCCTAACCTCGATGAGATGGAGTTGTTTGAATGTTTTAAAATTGTTTTGTTTGATTTACTCGAGGACTAACAAAGTCTAAGTGTGGGGGAATTTGATAGATGTCTAAAACACCTTAATTTTATATCTAGTATTTATGCTTTCTTTGCTACTTTTCTTCTAAAATATGTACCTTATGTTTGCTTTTGAGTGTTTAGGTACTTTGGAGTCATTTGGAACAAAAAAAGAAGAAACGCGCTTAAAAGGCAAAAAGGTGCAAATGCTGTTGGATGCGGATTATTTCTCATTATTTGCTTTTATTTCTTCATCTCTGTCTGAAAAGTATGTCGGCTTTAGTGATGCAAATTTCTGTCTGAAAAGCACGACAACTTTAGTGATGAAGAGACATTGAAGATAAGAAGTGAATATGAGAAGTAAGAAACGGTTGTTGTTGGTGGAATAATTCAAAAAAGAAGAAAACATTCATTTGGAGCAATAAGGACGAAAGCGTCATTTTCTATACAACTACCATCGGGAGCGCAATGGAGTCAACATAGGGGCTGCCATTTGGTTGGCCCTTATCTTATTCATGGGTGCCTAGATGGGTAACCCCATATCTTCTTCATCTAAGTGGATATAGCCATCTACAATTCCTACACAAGACCTAGAACTCAGCAGGTCAATCATTTGTTGTTCTTCATATGAAATATGCAAGACCATGGCGGCAAAGAAAGAGATATTCATAGAGAAACTAGAGAGGAAATCGATATGGGTTTTGAGTGTGATGTTGCAGATGATATTGGAGAAGAGGATGATGAAGTTCAGTGGTGTTTACAAAGGTTTTGAACAAGAAATCAAGGAGGAATTCTGCTGGTACTGGGAGAATCGGATCTTCTATTGTTGGTGACGAATTGGAAGAATTGGTGAAGATTAATGACAATTCAGGGCTTATGAAGGATAGCAGAGATGGGGTTTTGATGGATTTACCTCCAAGATCAGGGAATGAAGGAATTGAGATGAATTTGATAGTTAGGGTTTGCCTTGAATTTGTGGCTTTCTGAATCAAGATTGAGATTTTGATGCTCGTTGCTGTTGCAGTTAAGAAGATCATGAAGATGAAATTGATCAGGGAGATGATGGTGGTCGTTGTAATGGGTTGAATGGCCGAGAAATGAGATTGAAGAGATGGGGGTTCTGTATTGAGAGAGAAGGAATCGAAGTCAGATGAAGGAAATGATGACTGTTGATAAAGATTAAGGAAGAAATCAGAGAAATTGGTGATGGGTTTGTGTGAATTGAGATTTTAGAGAAGAACTAGGGTTCTGTTTTGATGAGCAGATAGGTCTTTTGATAAAGATGGAGATTGATGCTTGGAGCTGTAGAATTAATGAAATTGGAAAACTAGGGTTCGATTTGATATGGGTTCTGGTATTGATTCAAGGAAGTTGTTGGATCTAAAACTGCAGTTGAGATGAAGTAGGTGCAATTCTGGTAGAATGATGATGTTCAAGTTGGTTTTGTAATGAAGTTGCAGTGCAGCTAGGAATTACAATATTAGCAGGTGGGAATAGGAAATAATGATGAAATGGTAATGATGGCTTAGATGTATGTGTATGATACAGGGCTGGAATGAATGGAGTATTGGTGATGATGTTGTGTTGTGCAGAATTGCAAGTTATGATTGCAGGGGATAAATGAATGCGGAAGCTGAGTTGCTGCAAAGAATGATATTGAGGGAGATGGAAGTACTGCAGAAGCTGCAATTTCCGTGACAAATATGTCTAGGTTGCAATTGCAGGGATCAGGAGATGAAGTTACAATGGCGACTAAAGTGGTGATTGAGCTGATATTGTAGGAGTTAAGTTGGTTGTAGCTGGCTGTTATTTGCTGTGAGATGTAAGAAGCAGAGAAGCAACATGGAATGGATGTGATGGGTGTATGATAAGAACTGAAATCGCAGAATGATTCGCAGCTGATTCATCGAGATATGAGTGATGTTATTGCAGTATGGAGCTGAAGTGTTAGTTTCAACCGTTAGAAAGAAGCTACAGAAGGCTGTGATGCTATTGTTGAAGCTGCAGCGCAGTTTTCATTGTTGTAGTAGTGTGTTGTTGTTTTCTATGAGTTGATACTGATGCAGGAAGTAATTGAAGCTACTGGGTATGAGTAGATGAATGCTAGGATTGATACAGATGCAGCTGTCAATGATGGGATAAAGTGGTGCTAACTGATGCAGTGAAGTGGTGTTTGGCTAATTGTTGGTACTAGGCTTGTGGGGTTGTAGATAATGGCATCGCAGGCGCAGAAGTTGGTTATGAGTCTCAGCTGGAGTATTTGGTAATGGGATAGTGGCTGAGTTTGAAGATTTAGATGAATTTGAAGCAGATTTGTGGAGCTGTTGCGGATGGGAGAATGTGATTGATCAGCTGCAGGTTGAGCTGATGTTAGAATTACAGAGAGGGCATTGGCAGTGTTGGCTTGTTGCAGCTGTGTGGATGGCTAAGTAATGCTTGGATGAAGCGTCATTCTGATGCTAATTTGATCATGGCCTGTGCAAAATGTGTTACGGCCGTGCACCGGCTTTGGCCTAGACCAAATCAGCTGAGTTAGCTTCTGACTCAGAACTGACTAGATTCAGCTGACATCACTAAGTTGACTCGATGGCTCGTCCTGACTCGGTCCAGCCTTGACTGAGTTGATTGTCTTTGACTGGTGGCCGGTTTGATTTTCCCGGTTACCTGAGTTATTTTACGGAGACATACCGGCCAACTTCCGACCACTTGTTACCAGTTTTCCGGCGACTACTTTTGGGACATATTCTCATATGGGCTTGGAGGACTTCTAACTATTGGACCTTTGAAGCTTGACCTAATATTGAAGACAAAAAAAAAAGCTACAAAAAGGGAAAGTTTTTTACAACTTGGATATCACGTATTATTTTCTACTTGGAGCTTTGGAAAGAACTTCTTCTAGGGTTTGCTTTCGTTTGTTTCCATCTTCTTTATTTTATTGATTATGATTATGATGAACTCCATTATTATGAGTAACTAAATACTACTATTGGTTATGGGATAAAAGTTGATTTCTCAAATATGTTATTTGAATCTATGGATTAGTTTTGTCTCAATATTTTATTGTTTTTGATTCATGGTCTATATTATTATAGGATTTGATTGTTTGATTGGTTGAGTCCGGAATCAGTCCGATTTGCATTCATCTCTAAAGCTATATTAGGGTTTTCAATACGAAAAAGTTGTTTGTACCTGATTTTAAGTAGCATAATTGTGGGTAGTGCTTGTAGCGATATATCCTACTAGTCACATATGAATCATAACCTTGGTTAAATCGAATTAGTGCTTTTACACGTTTGATTGCTTTGATTAGTCTTATTCTATAAATCTTAAAGCTTTTAGGGAGTTAAACTTAATTGTGCTTTTACACTTTGGGTTACTTTCTAGGAAGAATCACATATGCATCTTTTAATGTGGTTGTGATGAAATAAGGGAATTAGCGGGATATTCTTGCGATCAAGGTATCCTAGGGCTTTTAATAGATGAAAGATTAAAATATCAATTCTAGTCATTGATGAAAATACATGTTTGTGAATGATACTATCCCGTGACCCATATCTTCTCCTTATTGATTATTCAAATTATCTTTATTGTTTTCAATTATTTTACTTTGCTAAAACAACAAAAACCCCCCCTTGATTACTTAAGAAACTAAAATTTTATAACAACAAAAGCCTCTCTGTGGATACGAACTCTTTCCTACCACATACTATATTTATTATAGTTAAGTAAGAAAGTAAAATTATTTTTGACGCCTACGACAATGATCATCCTTCCAGTGACATCAATATACCACCTGTCAGCATGATCAACACCAGCAGCACAGGAAACGTTCCCTCAGGCGTTACACCTCCAATCACCAGAGCCAGAGCCGTTGCCGCCAACCCCAATATTTCTTCAAGCGTGACGCCCCCAGTTGTCACCAGAGCCTCCTCCGCAACACCATAGGGATGAGAGACTAGAGGAACCAGAGGAGGCCAACCCCCTATTACCATTTTTAATTTGATGGAAAGACTGGAAGTTCTTGCTAAGGCTCAGACGGACATGGATTCAACTCATAAAGAGGTACTTACTTTCTTCAAGACACTAACGGAGCGGCTACCGCAGGAACCACGCCAACCAGAGCCAATGAGGAGCACTTTTAATACTCCTGGCATCAGTACCTCAATAGGGCGCACCTTTGTAGACGAAGAGGACTGTTTTGCTCCTGAACGTCCATTGGAGAGTAATAAGCCATCCAATTTCATCACGCGTGAAGATTTGGAACGACTTCTTCGAAACTGAGACAAAGAAAACCCAGTGGACATGCATCAACATCAACCTCCATATCCTCCTAATGTGCAAAGAGTTCCTCTTCCGAGGGGGTATTCTTCTCCTCAATTCTCCCTTTATGACGACACTGGTAATGCGCGTGAACATATCTCGCGATTTCTGGAATCCTTGAGTGAACACGAATACAATCATGTCCTCTATTTGAAGGAATTTTCAAAATCGCTTACCGGAAGAGCGTACACCTGGTACAATAACATCGCAACGAACAACATATCCAAGTGGTGTGACATGGTTACAGTCTTCTACAAGAAGTACTTCTTTGTATCTAAGCAAATCACCTTCCCAGATTTAGGAAGGATGTTTCAACGAAACAATGAACATCCAAATGATTATGTCAAAAGATTCAGAATTCAGGCACTGGATTTTCACGACCCAAATGTGACTGAAAAATAATTGGTGAAGTCTTGCATCAATGGCATGGTTCCCATTTGTCGCGCCTTACTAGAGAATTTACGCTTCCATACATTCTCTGAATTCCATGAAGCTGTTAAGCGGTCGGCCACAACAACACCAGCATTGTTAGAAAGAACCAGGCCGGCCAGGAGTGAAGACGCACGCGAAACTCGAGGAAACAGACGCCTCATCAACAAGCAATATAACACTGGCCCCTTTGTAAGCGTGGTGGGTGAAAGAGGAAAAAGGAAATCTCCAGCAGCAGAACAGCAACCCAAGCGTGCAACACCAGCACATCAGGCGGCTCCACCTCGGAAGGCCGCGACTAAAGCTCATGTGCAATACCAAGAAGCTGCCTTAGATTTCTCATTCCCAATCGAGGAAGTAATTGAACTCTTGGAAGCATGGATCAAGATGATGCCATCAAGCTGCCTCCTATCAGGCGCCCGCCAACTAAAAAGGAAATGGCAAATACCAAGTGTTGTCGTTACTACAGGTTCGTCCATCACCCGACCAATGAATGCAATAAATTTAAACGCATCTCCTTTTTAGTTAGAGGCGGGAGAACTTCAACTGGGCAATGAGGGAGTTCACATAGAACCTCTTCAAGTCAGGAGTTGTATGCTTTCTAGGGACTCCGTTCACAAAACTGTAAAGTCCATGATGCAGCGTGTGTGCGAAATCCTCTATTTCTCTAAGGCGCAGCGTCAAGACATATTTGCATCCCTCAATCGCGTTGTGTTGGGCAAGCAACTTTTCTCTGTCAAAGAAGCCACTCCCAAATCCCAATCTCTCTCGGGAAACACTGTTGGAAAGTGCAACTGGGGACTGTTGACCACTGCTCACTAGAAGAATGTCTAGTTCGATAACACGCTAATCGACGCGGCCTCCGACTTCAACATTGTTACCGTCAAGACTCTGAGATTTGCAGGGGTTTCAAAGCAGGAGGATACTCACTCCCCATTGTGGTCAAAAACCCAGAAGGAGAAGCAATAAGAGCTTACGGCTACATCAACCTCGAAATCAAGGTGGGAGATGCTTTAACACACGGCAAATTACACATTGTCAAAGAATGCCCAAATTATGACATGATTCTGGGGCGCTTGTGGGTACATGACAATAAAGCAAAATTAGGAGCGTGCCCTCTGCCTGTGTCAATACCCGAAAGAATTTCCAACAAGCCGTCCAACCCTGAATATTATATGTTGTCGTATCAACAACTTGCCGGTGTAACCCAATTACCCGGAGAGAGCCCATTAACGTTCATCCGCAGGTTTCGAACACAAGTAAGTCTTATTGAACAACCCTTTCTGCAACCAGTCATTTCTCTTCTCGCCCAGGCATGGGGACTCGATCCAATTATCAACCCGGGCATCACTAGGAGATGTGAATGGGATGCTGGGCCCTTCAAGTGTCTCATCAAAAATTTGGAGGTTGTCTTAGTCAAGAATAATGAACCCAGGAATCAAGTAGCCGCGCAACATCAAAACCCATTCCAAATTGGAGATATGGTAGTGAGAGTTGCCGCTTAGCCTCCTTCGTCCGACTCCACGTACGAACCATACCTAGTAGCAGAAGTTATTTTGGGAGGCTACTGCAAGCTCATCAACGCTGACAAGTTAGAAGGCATAATAATACATACCCGGTGGCTCAAACCCTTCAAAGACTGAAAGAATCACGCCACTTCTTGCCTCAAAATTCTTCTTAGTATTTCCTTCAGCAATTTCCCTTTTCATGCAATATTTGTAATTCCTCCAAAATGATTGCACTGCTTGCATTCATAATTAGGGTTTCGATTTTAATTAAAAGCATGTTTCTTTCAACAATAAGTTTTCTTGAATCATCTCAAAGGAAAAGTACCAAGTGAATCCAAACCCTCACAAAGCCATTACTCATCAATTCGAAACCAGAAAAATCAAACCCTACAAGAAACATCTTATTCAAAAAAGACTGAAGAGGGGAATATGCAAGGAAGAAGATCATCAAGTGGCGGCACGAACACCTTCCTTCAAGAACATCTGGTTTCAACTTTTTTCTGACGAGGTTTCTCTACTTCTCATGACGTTTTTCCCAGTTCGTGACAACTCGCGCTTCCACGTACCCGGGCAGCATGCCACAGATGCCCAAAAGTGTGTAATTTGTGGAGGAAATCAAGAAAAAGATTGGTTAAATACTTAACCATTGTTATTATTTCCCTTGTTTTGAGTTACTATAGTCGGCGCCGGCATGCGGAGATGTTATTATGGAAGTAGTTAGGAGGAGATAGCGCGACATGCTGACCAGCGCTGCACTATTTGTGTGTTGTGTCTTTCCATTTGCTGAATGGCTCCGGAGAATGGAAGAACTTATTTTTCGCAAAGGGGTTTTGGATTCTTTTCAGTCGAGATATTTTGTTCATTCATTCAATTAAAGATATGAAACTACCAAAGCGGAATAAAAGAATATTACTGGGCAAAGCCCTAGCTCCGGTCACATGAACAAAAGAAAAAGAAAAGTAAACCCCTGAAGTATCAAGATAGATACACGTTGCTAAAAGGTTGTATTTCTACAAAAGGAAATAACAAAATAGAAAAACTATTTATCGATGTCAAAGCCTTCCCCAGCGCTTGCTTCGACAGCCTCTCCAACGGCTGCTCCAGCGCTTGCTTCAGCGCCCTCTCCAAAGCCTGCTCCAGCGCTTGCTTCAGCGCCCCCACCAATGGACGATTTAACAGCATCCTCAACGGTCGTTTCATCCTCTCTAACGGTGGCTTCGGCATCCTCTCCAGAAGCCATTTCAGTCTCCTTCTCGTGGGCCGGACCAGCATCCTTCTCAGAAGCTGCTCCAACAACCTCTTGAGGATACTCGGGTTCGTCAACATCAGAGTCAAGGATTACGATACCGTTATGAACAGGGTAATCAAACTTTTTCCCGCCTGGAGGTTTCTTATGCTCGACCTTTCGCCGCTTCAGTCGAGCAGCGAACCTTTCAGCCCTGGCACTGGGTCGCTGAGATGCCTCAACGCGCTGGGACGCCTCATCACGTCTCCACTTTTCCCCAATGTCAACCGAAGCCATGAAATCTTGAGCACGCCCTCGAACAATGCGTAGATGAGTAAAAGGCATATCCTGTATAATCCGACCAGCCTCACGGAACAAAGGATCGATTTTGTTTAATACCTCCTCGGAACAAAGGATCGATTTTGTCAACTTCAAAACTTTTCTCCGAAGAATTGGAAGAACAATCATCAGGAGTTCCCATCATATACTGCAGAAAAGCATTATGTCAAGAGAAAAGATGCAAGAAAATATGAAGCAATACCTGAAGAGAAGATGAACGCAATTTTGTGATGATCGATATGAAAAGAAAGGCTCTAAGTGGTCTTTTATATCACGCAGATTGACGAAACCTGAAAAAGAAAACTCTCTCCCCGCCGTATATAAAGGCTCTGGATACGGGATACCAACTGGATTAGATGTTTATATGTGTTGGATAATTGTCTCACCTGGGCTGCTGATGGAAAGAAGCTCGCCACTAAAGTAGCAAAGCCAATGAAACAAAAGGGAAGAAGAGGAGCGACCTTTTATTTATATATGCGTAGCGTCTTGGGAGTTCGAGTAGAAAAGGGAATCCGCTTTGGATTCATGCACGGACGAGTGACTGGATCCGCTGAGCCAAATCCCATGGCCAAGCTATCAGCGCCAGTACGGGGATCACTGGCCGAAGGAAGAGACAGCTCGTTGCGCCAACTCCAACACTCTATGGCCAACCCGAAGGCGCGATGATAGATAGCTGGGCTCACTGCGCCAACACACCATAGCACCAGTACTCCGTGGCCATGCCAGAAGCGTGCCAGCACAAAGATTGCAGACTACCCACGTACGTCTCTTGCCAAAGATCTGTCAAATTTTCCTGGCAATCTCCACATGTCTTGCCCTTTTGATTTTATCCTCGTATGTCACCATCTCATGCTTACCCCGCAACAATGCCACTGTTACGTGCTAAGCAGTAGACTTAATGTTGATGGTGGTTTTTAGTTCAGGGTTAAAATTGTAAAACCTCGCATTTAATATGATGTCATTCTGCAAAAAGACAAAGCCACGTAAAAGTAATGAGTGTCCAACCTCTTCAGTGGCGCATTTATTGAAAAATTCAATATCTTGACATGAAATTTATCCAGAATGGTGCATGTAGCAACAATCCTAGATATTCTGTAAATTTTGGCACCCTGCATGTATTATCCAATTAATATAAGCTTCTTTGAATACTTTCTGTGATATGTTCCCCGGATGAACCCCTAATATTGATATGACATGACAATTTGTGTTCACTCGCAGCAGAGTAGCATGAATTTCCCAAAGTATCAAGGTTAAGGTCCTTGCATAAAAGTACTCAATTGGAAAGCATACTGCTCTCTGGCAATAAATTTAAAGAACTTTGTGCAACACACATAATTCAATCAATTTTGTGATAATTTACAAGATTCAAATATCAACCTAATCAGATCGCTCTAAACCAGCCACATTATTAAAAGAGGCAAAACCTACGTCAGATTGCCAATTGGCTTTCCAAAAACCGTGCCAGCATGCTAATGGCATGCCAAACACGCCAGGCCGCGCCAATGCACTAATCGGCCTTTCAAACAGGCCAAACGTGCCATGCCATGCTAAGGTGCTATTCGGCATGCCAAATACGCCAAACGTGCCACTTTGCCGCAGCAGCATGCCAAACGCGTCAACATGCCATTAATATCGCGCCTACTTGCTAATCCACCTTCTGTTCGTGTTCAACGCCATAAACAGAGTTCGTTCAAGGTATCCCAACTAGGACACGATTTTGCTTTAGTGGCATTAGTTCAAACCCTAACTTTGGTCGTGGCACAAATTACGCCACTTTGGCCCCACAACATGCCACAAGCCATGTGGCACCCAACAAACCCTAAAAATGGCGCCATGTCATGATCACCAGTGGCCATCCTTGCGCCTGTGGTTATTCCCATGTTATGGCCCCACCATAATTCCTTTAATGCGGCCATGACACCATTTGCATAAAGAACGTCATTGTGCCGCGGCCACATGCCACACGCGCTAATTAGGGTTTCGATATGCCAAACCCTAATTTAGCTAAGGTTTCTACGCCAACCAAGCTAAGTAATGCTACCTAGGGCATTTAAGATTGATATGGAAACATGAACTAATGTTGCCGAGCCATATTTTGGTCTAACACCGATATGCCAAATATAGCAGCCACGGCTATGCCAGGCACTATTTGCGCCACCATGTCGCTGGCATATGCCAACCATGCCGTTATGCCAATGGCATGTGCTAGTTATGCTAACCATGCCGCTGCACCACTGGCATGCGTTAAATACGCCATTATGCCACTGGCATGTGCCAATGACGCCACTTTGCTATTATCAGATGCCAATGGGATGTGGCCATAATCATAGGCCACCCTTTCTCATGAATTACAATCTCAGCCGTCCAAATTCTCCACAAAATTGACTGGCTTATTTTACGTCCCAGGTTTACACACCATTTTTTACGGCAAGTCCCATGACTTGACTTCTCACAACATGATCATCTGCCACTAGCTGGCGCACAATTGATCAGAAACACTAGGTTTTGTATACAAGACCCACTCAGCAATCTGCTGCATATTTTCCACGAAAATACTCGAGACATCAAACATGTCATAAACTGGGGGATGCTCATCAGGGATTGATCTGGCGGTTTACATCGTGGCGTGCAACACGCCCATTATAAGAAAGTGTCAGGAAAGCGGACAGTTAATGACGTCAAGAAGTAGTGGGTGTAAACTAACTTGGGGACTTGGTTTCTAGCATTTACATATTACCCCACTTCTCCATCACTCAACTACTCCCACTTCCTACGAGATCAGGGTGCATTCAATTATGACTTGTATAAATAGGTTTCTACCTATTTCAACCAGACAACAACAGTGTTTTGCTTAACAACAACACAAGTATTTAGAAAAACACCAAAGAACTGATAGCCTACATTCCGCAAGCCAGTTCTATATTCTAATACAAGTCATAAAAATAGCCACACCTTCAGAATTAACCATTCTGGTCTCAGCACCTTCTTCGCTTCCCTCCCTAAGACCAACCCTTCTCCTTCACTTTGTGACCGAAGCAAGACTGGAACGACCATTTCTTGGTTTAGTCCAGGATTGTACAGATTGATCTCTCAAATCTAAAGTACTCCCATGCAGTGCATTTGTTTAGGTCTAATTTCGTTTCTCAACAACACACCCAAATTTACCAAAACCGGCAGAAACAGTTTTTACCCATAAACACATATGTGTTTTTAGTTTGATTTTATTAGGTGTTCATTTGAAAGAATGAATTCTGATAGTTCATCAAATAGAATGAAGTCCTGTACGAAAATAAGTAGGAAGTTCAGAGTTCATCAGAGAGCATGAACTCAAATAATTATGGAATAGAAGAGTAACGGAAAGTGAAAATTACTATAACCCCCCTACTATATAGGTTCAACATTAAGAAACCCAACAAAATGGATCCTTCATTGTCAACTCCATACTTTAGAAAAATGCTATACTAGGCCCAAAATATGAATTTCTCTTCATATCTGCCCCGTAATTTTATATTATATATTTTAATAATGACAACACTACCCTTTTGTATATACAAGAGAGAAATCATAATATATTTTCATTTTCAGATTTTATCTCTATCTCTCTCCTCCATACGAGATTTTCTTCTGCAGAAATGGTTTCTCGTCAGATTTTTCATTTCCAAATTTGAAACAAGATTTCTCTCCCGAAATCAAGTTCTCACACATAACAACATCGTCAACAACTATTTATCTTACGATTTTAGTGCATATCGGTGAAGAAAACTGAATGAAAATCGTCAACTACAACTAGAAATGAAGATTTAATCATCAAATCATGATGACAAAGATAAGTTCGATATATCTTCATCTTTTCATTCGATTTAAACTTCTGATTTGTTGATTTCCAAATCGATATCAGAAGAAAAAAAATTTATTTACTGTTGAAAACCTAATCGATCTGATATCGTCTAGAAATCTTTAATCAAAACATGATTAGAATTTAGATTTATAGTTATTTCATATTGATCCCTCTTTTGAGATTGAAACTTTCAAAAAGAAATTGTCAACAAATTTTCTAGGGTTTCGAATTGAAAATCAATTTAACTTTTATTTCCGATAGAAAATCTAAGTTTATTTATGAACTCAAAGCATCTTAATCTCCGTAACCCGTCAAATGAGATCGGAGATGGAAACAACACGATTT
Organism: Papaver somniferum; assembly: GCF_003573695.1. NCBI lineage: Eukaryota > Viridiplantae > Streptophyta > Magnoliopsida > Ranunculales > Papaveraceae > Papaver > Papaver somniferum. The sequence goes on from NW_020644373.1 coordinate 4,455,402, forward strand.
TTCTTGAATCAATCGATTCATTTAGTTTGAATCTAGGCACGTTTTTGTTTGTTATTATTATTGTTGATGTTGTTATTGTTGTTGTTGTTGTTTCAGGTTCGATTTATTGTTTTTTATATTTCAATTTGATTTTATAAGGTTGATTAATGGTGTTGGTGATAATTTTGATGGGGAGGTTGAATAATAAGTGGATAAAATTGAAGGAGAATGTGAGAAGAAAGAGGATGAACCATGTTTATTTTTTATTGCTGGTGTTGGTGGTCGTCGCAGGTAATTAGTTGATCTCAAGAACTGAATCATGTATCTAATTTATAGTTTCTATAATTTTTAATTTGGGATAATATGACTTGAAATCAAGTAAGTTAGTTATTAAGATTGATTGTAACTTTTAATTTGGGATAATATGACTTAATACAAGCTTAATACATTCAGTTAGTTATTAAGATGATTGCATTGTCTTATGGATCTGTTTTTTACATATGAATTCCAGAGTGTTGTAACTTTGGAAAGCTAAATGGATGTGTAGCTACTAGTTACACATGCAAATTAGATGTGTAACTTCTAATTACACAAGCTAAATGGATATGTAGCTAGTAATTACACATGCTAACTAGATATGTAACTTATACACATGCTAATTGGATAGGATAAAAAGTCTATGTTTATATTTTTGCAAGATCTTATGGAATGGGATATCATGCAGATTGTATGACACTGTTATAACTTGTAGTTTATCACCTTTATGTTGTTATAACTTTTCCAAGTGTTAGAATACTCGGTATGCTCGGTTTATAATAATATCATCCATGTAAAGCAGTTCATAACTTGTTGTCGTTGAATGATTCAGATATGGACTAGCACACTGCAGAGAACAACTCTGACTTAATAGTAGGTAACAATTTTAGCATCGTTCATCTGTTTTACTAGTATGTGATTAATTAAGTGGCAACAAGCCATTGTAACTTTTAAATCCATTGCATATACAATGGTGTGCTCTTGATGATATTAATGCTGGAGTTTATACTGGAATGACATATGAAAAGATATGGAAAAACATGCTCGAGGTATATGAATATGTTGATGTTCTTCCATATTTTTCTTAAACTTATGTTCGAGTGCTTATTGACCTTTGATTTTATGCAACTCGCAGAAACATGAAGTTTATTACGTAGGTGTTTCACATACGTTTCGTACTATTTGAAAAGTAAATGGTTGCTTTGGCTTGTACAAAGGTCTTGGAGCAACACTGCTGGTATGTTGTTTTGTCAGTTTTGCCAGTTTTGCAAAGTAAAGTGTATTTATGTGGTATTCATATTCATGGATTTTGCGGCCTAGATTTTTTTTCAAATTTTAATGCTGTCTAGCTACTAGTTACGCAATCTAAATAGATGTGTAATTTCTAGTTATACAAGCTAAATAGATGTGTAACTTCTGTGTACATAGATTTTACTTACATTTAGTAATGGTTGTTATTACTAATAATTGTACATGGCCAAAAATAAAAAGTTAACATTTGAATACCAATACTTTTAGGGTTATTTTGTTTTTGGTGCTCAAGTTTTGTTCAAATTTTGAGTTTGGTTTAACATTTGTCCAACTTGGAGTTTGGTACATGGAAAAAACGTTGAGGGGCGTTGACTGTTTACAACCAGACTTTAATTAATTTTATAAATATTAAGATAATGTAAAATACTGAATTTACAAGTGTATCCATGAAGTGGGTCTAAGATCCAACGGTTAAAAATAAAAACATTTAATTCATGGCTCAGATGTAAGAGAACTAATACCTAACTCTTTTTCCTCCTCCTCCACGCCCAACTCAACCTTCATCTTCTGCAACAGCTGCATAAACTCATTCTCTTCGATTCAATTGCACCTCATTCATCATCCTTGGAAAATTCTAACCCACTGATTAATTCCAGTAATATAATGGCACCAACAAACCCCAAGGCAGTAACCACAATTCTTGATATGTTCTATTTCATCATTAAACAACACCACCATAGCAACATTGAACCGCTATCTTCTCTAACCCATTGATCTCTTCTCATCATTTTTCCATCGACAACTCGCTTCTAAAACCCTAAACAAACACCAATGCTGAAACAATCATTTTCTCAATTTCTTCCTCGTTATTTTTCAGATAACAACAAAACCCTAGCCGTAATCTTACAAATCCTTTTTACCCACTTCAACGGCGACCGCCGGATTATTCTTTTCTTCCCGTGATTTCAATATCGTCAACAGCAGCAACTCATTTATAGATTGACTCAAAATCCATTTCTAGCCATAAAACTTCATTAAATCCAGTCACTTTTGATCTTGCACTGCAGATTTCTAATTCAAGTCAAACCCACTCTTATAAATCATTCAAGTTGGGTATTCAAATCTATCAAATTCTTCAGTAACAACATCTATGTCCCTGGAACAAACATTTCTGATTTCTTATTATTTAATCAAAATCGTTATTGAAACGCTTACTGAAACCCCTATTAGATTGATTCTGTCATAAACCAAAATTGAAACACGAAGATGAATCAAAACCCTAATATAACTTTTCATTTAAAACCTCAATTTCTCAAAACATCAAAAACCTAACTAAACACAAATTGTACCTTAACTAAATCCAATTCGTCTCTGGAAAAAATAGAGTAGATTCTGAAGAATCGAGATAGTAGTAGCGGAGATCTAGATTCGAGGGAGGAGAGGAATGCATGTCTGTTTTGTGAATACGGAGATCTAGTTTCGAGGGAGGAGAAGAATTCATGTCTGTTTTCTGAATAACAAGTTATTGGAGAGTTGTAGTGTTTGTGGAGGGCCTGGAGGCGGAAGAAGCGAAGTAGGAAATGATTCTGGGAGTTGGGGAGACTTTTTTGGTAAAGTAAAAGGTTAAAACAGTAAACTACAATACTAATTAGTTTTTATTGAACTTTTATAAAAACTGGTTTGTCACCCGTGCGATGCACGGGTCTGTTTATTGCTTGTGGAATATTGAATGCTCTTTTTATATAGAGATTATATATCACAAAACCATAGTAATCCCAATAAGTGTGCAAGAAAATAAAATGAATAAAAAAGGCCAAAATTATTGATAATAATAAAATTTTAATATTGGTGATTTATCAACCAACAAAGAATTGATCGAAAATAGCAAACATTCTCGTCTATGGCTTTGATGGCTCCTTAGCTATATTCCCGATTATTAAACTTGTTTTGGTTGGTTGAATAAAACCATATCATTCTTATCAAATCGAAGATTCACATCCTTTCGCCTATGGTTTCTTTGTCGTCTTTGTATGTCTCTTCTTCTTCTTTTTTGGTCGTGAAGAGATAAGTATACTTTTCCTTTTCATATTGTTCTGCAAGTCTTCAGTGTTCTTTCTTTTGTGAATCTGTTGTTTTCTGCCATTTTTTGTTGTTGTTTTTGATTACCGCGTGCAGGTAGTGATACTCGTTCCTGTTTATACTACGAAGATTTTCTAGTTTCATCATGTGAATTTTTTTGGGTTAAAGATCGTTTATATTTGGTTTATATATAGAGAGGATAACATGGTGTAATATTTTTCTTCTTTGTAGTCTTCATCTCTTTTTCCTACTATAAGTCCAACGTTTGCTCAGTTTTGTGTATACGATACAGATATAGATAGAGAAGCAAATCTCAGGAGGAATGTGTTTGTGAAGGCACATGAAGGAAATGCAGGTTCATCAAAGAAGCAGGCAAGTGTGTCCTTGAAAAAACAGGGAAATTCAGGTTCGTTTGAGATGTGTTATTGTTTGGCAATTGCGATGTGTCTAAGTGTGTAAGAAAAAAATGAATAAAATAAGGCTAAATATGACATTTACTAAAAGGGAACCATAACATTTACTAAAAGGGAAATTATAACAAAGTTGGAATTGTTTGTGATTTCTAAACAAATCTATTCCTAAGAAAAATAAAAGCAAAAATCATTTTCCTAATTAAACATAAAGCAAAACTCTAATTAAGGACCCAAATCATTCTAACCTTCCTCTATTCATGATTCCCATCATAGGCCTCTGCTTGGAGAACTATATGGTCTATAGACCCGAAATTTTCAGGATTGTGTTGATGGATAATGGTTTTGGTGTATCCATCTGGTAAATCATTCTTTCTGATGATAGTGATTTTTGTTTTGACGGTTAGCTGTATTTGAAAATCCAATGTATGACGGATTGTCATCCTCCAAGTAAAACCCAACACTGTGTAAGCTTTGTGCCTTGCATCTGTCAGTGTGCATTGCAAAGGCAATTTTCACTGAAAACTGACATCTGGTTAGTGGTACGGTGTCCCTTGATTTCATCACACTTTTTCCTATCACCACTTCTTCCCCGACTGCAGCTCCTGTTAACACTTCCGCAACAATTTCATGTTCTAATAGCTCTGTTATAATCAACCTTGGGCCCGCAGCAATGTCTTGGTCCCTGGTTAGTCCACTCAAGAGAATAATTGCAGTCCAATTTTTAATTTTAATTCATGAGGCGGCATGTACGCATTTTCAATCTTGTTTAGAAATTCTGCATGATACAACTGCACTGCTTTAGTGTAATTATTAGCATTAAAAGATACATAATCCATGCTCACGTATTCACGTCCTTCTCATCCATACTCACGTATTCACGTCCTTCTCCTAGAAACAGGGCCGCGATGCGTTTAATTATTTCATTGATCTTGTCATCTTGAAGAGAGAGAATAGCAGCATGAGTGACGTACTATTTTTTGAATCTACTTCTTACCAAATCTCCATATGAGGCTGCGATTACTGCATTGAGAAACTCATTCTCAGTGGACATAAATGTACGGGTAGTAATTACTGCCTGAGCTCCTCCGTTGATGGTACTTAAAAGAATTCTAAAAAACTGATTTTATTCCATACCCGTGGTTCAACAAACCGTAAGCCATAAAAAAAAAAAAATCTAGAAGACATCAAGTATTGGATAGGTATTTAAGCTTGGTATTTTTTGCTTTGAAATGCAGACAAAAATTTATTTCTTAAATTGAGAAGAATGTGCTTGATCATTTCTCAATAAAAGATACTTTCGTATGATATATAACACTTCATTTACATAAAAAATACATAATCGACTTTGTCATTGATATTAAACTGGAATTAGATGAACACAAATCATGTAAAAGTATAGAAATACAATCGAAAAAATGTCTTCTAGCTTTTATTTGACTGTTCAAGCTGCCTTCGTTAATTATGATCGGACTTTGTATTGTTCTGTGACTAAGTGAAAATTGAACAAAAACGCTAACAAAACTATGGAAGGATGCAAACTTTTCGAGGGATTTCCTTTTATTTCTCTATTGAACGGTCATCGAAATCTTCAACTCTAGATCATGATCCGCTTTATATCCGTCTTTAGACAACTCATTCAACAAATCAGAAGTTGCCATATATCTGAAAATTGAAATCCTTATCTTTGCCAGTCATCTGTAAAGTGAACAATTAACTTAGGACCCTAACTCAAAGTAAAAATGTTAATTAACAAAAAATCGTCAAGTGGGACAGCTTTCCCGTATAACATTCGGCAATTACCTTTTCCAGTATACCACTACAGGGAAAATATAGGGACAAATATACTCCAACATAAATACAAATAGTTAAAGAGAAAAAAATTTATTTGTTCAAGTTTTTGACCAATAATTAACTCATATAGTTAGAAAAATGAAAATGCACTATTAATTACTTACTTTCTCCCTCCTCGATGGACTGATGATCTTCATTTAAAGAAATTGACTTCCTTGTCCTAAATTTTCCAGGATAAGCGAATCAAGATCTTTTCCAAATCCTTGTTGAACCCGTAAGTTGTACGTGTTATACAAAAAAAAAAACGAAGAATAAAAATTATGATGTTGATATTACCTTCTTTTTTAATCGGAGCTAGAAAATAAAAACGATTCAATCCCGACCAAAAATTGTGGTTGCAACATTTTAAAAAATGATTTCATCACGATAACGTATTGCGCTTACAATGGTGCACCAAAAGATTTTTCTTATGACTTTAAAATCGCCATCCATCTTATCTACAAAACAAACTTTGTATAAAAATTTATCTCCTTCCTTGAACTCTGCATGAAATCATTCTCTATCGGTTAACAAAAGGGAAAAAGAAAGCCAAAGAACATTTAAAGTGAGGATATTTACCATTCAAATGACATTAAGCATTTACAATACCGATCAACGTTTAGGGATACCTACAAAACAACAACATACCGGGATCAGATAACAAAATCAGGAAAAAAGAAAAAAGAAAAAAATGAAACACCATTAGAAGAGAGAAGCGGCGTTAAACGATGGGATTTGATTATGCTCGATTCTTTATGTAAAGAGATATATTACCCAAAATAAAAAAGATTTTGTTTGAATAAAAATATAAAATGTCTGAAAATATATTATAGGAGTTTTATTTTTACGGCATGCTGCATTTACCTGTTGTGTTATTTTTGGCAAGTTTAGATTATGAAAATCACGGGTCTACCTTTAACTTTTTACCAAAGGTATTTTACCGTAAATATCATGCATCCAATATTTTTTACCATTTTTACATGCAAAAACATAAAACAATATATTATATTTTTGGATGTCCACTATATTTCGAATTGCTACATTTATTTGTTGAGTTATTTTTCCAAAATAACTTCTACGCTTCCGAAAATAAAAATTTCTTTAATTTTCTTTTAATATTTTTATGGGTCGAAATTATTAAGAATTTTTTTTTTGTTATTTTTATGCAATGATAATATTCAGAAAAAATGGCATGAATCATTCTTTTCTCTGCATTCTTATTACTATTTTTTTTGTTTGCTTATTTTCTTGATTATTATGTTCTAACACCATCAACATGATTTCCTCTTAATCATTTTGTGTTCTCTGTAATTGTACAAGATAAACAAAGCCTTTTATAAGCCCCAGAGAAAGAAGATCCCCTTATCTAACGGCGACCATTCACAGATCAGGTATTCTTCTTTTTATTGTTGATATAAATTTGATTAATAATTCGATAATTTCATATCATTTTGATGGGTAATTGCAATTTTAAATTAGGGGTTTTAATTATCGGTAGTCTGGAATTGTAAATAGGTGAGTTTTATTATAAGTTATAAGAAGTGTAATTGGACACTGGACTTTGGACTTTTTTTTTTTAATTTTTATGATCATTTTAATTTTATGATGAAATCACGATGAATATTTCATAGTTAATTTTAACAATAAAAAAATTCTATTTTTTGGTAGTGTTATATTTTTTTATGTTTGTTTGGTAATTTTTTTAGATTATTTAAATTTTATAATTTTAGGTAAATAATTTATAGAATATGATTGGCCAAATAATATTTCGTGGGACCAAAAGATTTTCTCGAAATTCTATTGGCTGAAATTTAGAATGGCGGGGCCATAATCAACCAGAAACTCCGATTAACCACGTTGCTCGATAAAACTCTATTTTTATATAGAGAATTATCAAACGGTAGTGAAACTCTAACCAAGTCAACATGGGTCAACGTTTTTTCCAGGTACCAAACACCAAGCTGGACAAATGTTAGACCAAATTCAAAAAATGGACAAAACTTGAGTACCAAAAACAAAATAACCCATAATTTTATCACTGGACATGTTTTTTCCTTGCTAATTAAAAAGTCTTATACCTATTATAATTGTTGTTTGCAGTCTTATGCACTCCATGCAGCTAGCACAAGAGCAACAGAGGATATCGAGGACGAAAGGGGATATCGAGTACCTATTATAATTGTTGTTTGCAGTCTTATGCACTCCATGTATAAAGGGGAGACTTCAAATGCAATGATTTAGACCCAAAAGAGGATATCGAGGACGAAAATAATAAGTCAAAGATAATGTGAGTAACTTACATATTTTTAATCTTGATTTTGTTTCATAATATGCTAAATAGATTTCTAAGTTCCAACTATACAAATGTAATGACCAGATATGTGTCTTATTGGATTCATTTCATGTTTTATGCATGAGTTCACATGCCATATGCATGTGTAAATCTTAGTTACACAAGTCAGATGCATGCGTAACTCTTAGTTACACTAGTTAGATGCATGTGTAACTCCTTGTGTTGATTATTTTTTGGATGTGAAATCCTATGTTTGTTGTCATGTAGCTGGTAGATACACAAGCCATAGATATGTTTAGGTGCATTTTTGCAGGTTACTTGTATAATTCTTGAATACACAAGCTATAGGAATTGCTTTCATTTTTTTGTGCCTTTACATTTTTTTTTAAACTAGACGCTAGGTAAATATATCTCTCATATATACTTCTCCTTTGCACAAGCCATATATCTCTCATATTCTTGTTTCATTTTTGCGCATTTTCATTTATAACTGTTTTTATCACTTAAATTTTGTAAAGTTTTGGTTTTCTTTCAAATTACCGTGTATTGAGTCGCATTAAGTTCGAGCATCAAATTTGATTAGATAGGGAACCAAAACTACAATAGTCTCATTCATTCCCGTGTATCATTGATTCAATATTTTTCTTTCTTTTTTTGTTTACTGATATATGTTATTTATAATCAAACTTGTTTACAAACTGTTGTCTCCTCTTGCCGGGTATTTGACTAAATTTTTTTTCTTGGAATATGCAGATTTCCTTGACTGGACCAAATGAAATAATTGGAAGATCTTTGGTGCTTCGCTAGGATTTATATTATAGGATATAGTGGCTTATTTCGAGGATGTCGTTTTACACATCTAGTGTTTTGACTCGTTTATTGTGTATAACAAGCAATTACTATAATTGATAAACAAACAAATTATTGTAAACAAACATTAAAGTAATATATGTATTTTCTGTATGTGTAGTTTTGATGTACTAATGAGTACGCATCCATATGCATGTGTAACTTCTGGATACACATCTGTATACAAGTGTAACTTTGTATTACACATGTCATATGAATGTGTAACTTCTGGATACGCATGACATGTGCATGTATCACTTTTTTGCACACATCCATATGTTGGTGGTGGTTAGCGGTGGTGGCGGGAGGTGATTGGCGGTGGTGGGTGGCAGCGGTTGTCGGAGGTGGCTGGCGGTGGTGGTGGTCGGAGGTGGTTTGACGGTGGTAGTCGGAGGTGGTTGGCGGTGGTTGTGGTGGTCGGTGGTGGTTGAAATATCATGAGACTATATTTTAATAATTTTGGGCTTAAATTTAAATTTTATTAATTATGAGCTTGACAATATGAGTAAGGGTATCAACGTCTTTTAATATTTCAGGGCCTAGATTTAAACTTCTTTTAATTAAGGGCTTGATATTATGGGTAACCCATGGGTCGGGCCTTAGCGTAATTTTTCCGTACGGAAATTAATGTTGAAATAGTACGGAAGGGTACTTTTATCCATTTGATATTTTTAAATAATTATGGACCAAACAGAAAACCGTATTTCCAAAATACCAAACAGACTTGGGACCACCTGAAATTAATGTTGAAATAGTACAGAAGGGTACTTTTATCCATTTGATATTTTTAAATAATTATGGACCAAACAAAAAACGCGTATTTCCAAAAGTGAAAAATACTAGAACCCCCTACTATATGGGTTCAATATATAGAAGCCCCACTAAATGGATCCTTCACTATCAACTTTATACTTTCAGTTTTTGATATTTCTAGGCCCAGAACTTTAGAATTCATGGGCTTGGTAATAAAGTTTAGGGTTTGGGGAAAATTAGTAATATCAAAATTGCCCTTTAGTATAAATATGTAATAAAGCTACCTAGAGATTATCTTTTCAGTTTCATTTTCTTTTTCACTTTCTCTCTCTCATTTTCTTTGGCTCCCTCTCAGATGAAGAAACATAACGAGAAGAGACGATTTCTAAGCGAAATATTCATTTAGAAAATGATTTCAAAACATAGATCTAAGTTTTATAACCAAAGATCTTGATTATCTAAACATAAATTTGACATCAACATCTCTTGTTCGTCGGAGATTCAGTGAATTCAATTGAAAATGAGTGACAATAATCAACAACACCAACTGAATCTGAAGATTCTCTTAGAAAATCAAATGAATAGGTAGCGTTTCAGTTCAATCAGTTGATTTAATTCTTAGATTTCGATTTTTATTTTCTACAAAATCATTTGAGAAACTTTAATAGTTTGAATTCAGTTCAAATCTTGAAATCATAAGCAGAGTTAGATCTGTTATAATCTCACCTCATTATTACTTTTGAGAGAAAATTTTCAAAGAAATTTCAAAGAAAAATTTCTAGGGTTCTTGAACGAAATTCGATCTATCTTTTAATCTCTTATCTTGATCGAAAATCGGTTTTCAGATTCGAAATCTGTGAATCATTATCTGTTTTACCCATTTATTTGATACGAATTTCATTTAGTTTGATTTTTGAACTGATTTGAGCTCATATTTGGTGGATTTTGTTCTTGGCAGATTGTTTGAAGTTCAATCCTTGTCCTGAAGATGAAATATTAATCAATGAAGATACATGTAAGCGTACGGTTGAATCTAAGCAATTTCAACAACGATTTCGACAGAAACTCAGTGAAATTAGATAAGTTTCTTTGAACTTCTTTACGGTTCATGTGATTGACGGATAAAACTTGTAGAACAAGAAGATAAAATATGTGTGAACTTTTTTTTAATGTGAGTAGGATTTGAAAGTATGATTTGTATTAGTGTTTTATAGGTTTGTTTTTTGAAATATGTGTATTATTGCAGTTCTGAAATAATTTCTCAACTCTCACATTCAAAAAGACATGTTGGTGGTTTGACTGTAAAGTAAACAAATTGATATATAAAGTAATGGTGATATTTAACCTGTCTTATCTCTTATTTGCAGAGGGAAGTTCACTGGCATCGGTAAATCTAAGAGGAAATGCCTGGAAACAAGATTCCTTGGTAACCATAATTCTACTGAAATATCCATATTGTTGGGTATCTTCTAGTTACACAAGCTAAAGTGGATGTGTAACTTCTAGTTACACAGGCTAAATATATGTGTAATTTCTAGTTACACATGCTAATTAGATGTGTAACTTTTATTTACACATACTGACTGTATGTGTATTTTTTCATAGAATCATTTAAATCACTCTCAGACGATAGTCGAAATCTCTTTGTTCGACTATTTACTTGAAAATGTTGCATTCTTTCCATTAATATTGCATTATTTTTATTCTGGTTCGATTTTAGGTTGCTTATCTTGAGTCTTGGCCTACAAATATGTTATTCGATTAAAGAATTTGTGGTGGTGTTGATGGTGGAGGTGCATGTGCAGGTTTTGAAGGAGGATAAGTAGGCAGTGGTGGTAGTGCATCATGTTTGGAGGATAATTCAGATTTGGAGTTAGTGGTAGTGTTTTGGTACGAAGCTGAGAGGTTTGCTATGGACGATGGAGCTGTACTGGACACTGTAAGTTGGATATACTTTACATTCTGCTTGCATTGGTTTTTTTTTATATGTTGGTAGTCATGATCTTGCTAGAACATGTGTGAACAATAGTAAGTTGATACTGGTTCTTCAGGTCGACTACTTATTGGTTTCAAATGCCAAATAGATTTTAGCATTTGTTGAAGTAAGTGAAGGAGAAACTAGTGAAACAACAGAAATGATCAACTTGTTGTTAACACTTATAAACTATTAGCTTTTAGTATGATGCCTTCAGACTTTACGAGTACGCAATGATAATTGGATGTGTAGATACTACTTACACATGCTAATTATATGTGTAACTGCGAGTTACACATGCTAATTGGATGTGTAACTGCGAGTTACACATGCTAATTATATGTGTAAAAGTTTGAGTGAACCAGAAATGATGAGAACTTCTGTTTATTAGTTACATGCAAAAATTAAGTAGATGCCTTCGGATTGAGTTTGTGATTTTATGAGGTGAAATTGCAAAGTGTTGTAACTATCCTATTGAGTTTGTGATTGTAGGAGGTGTTGGTGGTGGAGGTGCAGGTGCAGGTTTTATAGGAGGATTTGGATCAAGTGGTGGTGCATGACAATGTAAGTATAGTCAAATTTTTGTTAACTTTCATTAAACTATGAACTGATAATTGCATACGGTTTAAATTCTAAGCTTATGCTAAGGAAGGTTTTTGTTTTGGTTTCAAATGATTTTCGTAGATTTTGTATGCACGTGCTTATAAGTACGAGCTCTATTTAGAGTTGATTTCACTGGTTAGAGGGGAACTTGTTAATTTCCAGGTAAATTCATCTTTTCAGTGTTATCTTGCTATGAATACGTCAGTTTTGTAGCATGTTTATTTGACTTAGTTAGTTGATTCGATGCCCCTGCAGCAAAAACTTGCACAGATCTTTCAGATGTGATAAAAATAGTTGAGTTCGTGTTGCAGTCTACGTGGCTAACCAAGGTAACAACAAAACAACGAATCACACTTGGCTAAATTAACTGTATCCATTTTTTCGTGCTCAGTTACCCTCTCTTAGTGTATGTATGTATCTGATGTTTTGCTCTTGACTGATCCTAAAAACTCACTCTGCTTTAGGTAAGTTAGGATTGCAAGTTTATGAAAAATGACATAAGCCATATGCATCTACCCTTAGTTAATCTAGTCTGATACATGCGTAACTGAAAGTTACACAAGTCAGATGCATGTATAACCGAAAGTTACACAAGTCAGATGCATGTGTAATCGAAAGTTACACTAGTAAGTACGAGCTGAGATCTCTGCAAGGCTCTCCTGAACATCTGTTAAATGATATATAAGTGTAATGTACTCATATAATATAAGTATTCATTATCTTCCTTAACTTTTTCGATTGGTATATCTCTTTAATCATGTTCAATTCTTATGTTTTCAGAATTTTGTAGCCTACTGCGCGGTCACAGTCGAATCTGTCGGAAGAGAAGTACCAGTTGCATTTCTAGAACGTGTTAAGGCTTACAATACAACAGTCCTTGAGCCAAAGCACATTGGAAGACAAAACAACTAATCATAACCCCTTCATTGAACTTGAGGTACTAAATATTTTTAATTTTTACTGAAACTGACATGTTGCTAACTCCCTTGTCACTAGCATCACACCAGTTTGATAGCTACTTTTGCAATTATTCTATACTTTTCTCTCTATTTTTTGTCAATCCAACCTAATTCCATGGATGTTTATTCTTGTTTGCAGATGTGCCAATATATTGGAATCGAGAAAGACAAAAAAGGAAGAAAACACTTTTATTATAGGATATAGTGGATTATTTTTAGGATTTCGCTTTCCACATCTCGTGTTTTTATTCGTTTATTGTGTTCAAACAACTAATTACTATAATTGTAGTAATTGATGAACAGACAAATTATTGTAAATGAAAATTAAAGTAATACATGTATTTTATGATGAATAACTTGTAGATAACCTTACATATAGCATGTGTAATAAAATTTACACATGCATATGGATGTGTAACTTGTTGATACACATGCCATACGCATGTGTAACTTCTGCTTACACATGTCTAACTTCAGAGTACACATCTATGTACAAGTGTAACTTTTTACACATTTTATATGATGTGTAACTTCTGGATACACATGTCATATGCATGTATAATTTTTGTGTACACATCCATATGTTGGTGGTGGTCGACAGTGGTGGCGGGAGGTGGTTGGCAGCGGCGACGGTGGTCGGAGTTGGCCGGTGGTTTGACTGGCGGTGGTGGTCGGAGGTGGTTTGACTGGCGGTGGTGGTCGGAGGTGGCTGTGGTGGTCGGAGGTGGTTGAAACATCATCACATAATATTTTAATAATTTTGGGCCTAGATTTAAATTTTATATAATTATAGGCTTGATAAGATGCATAAGGGTATCAAGGTCTTTTAATATTTCGGGGCCTAGATTTAAACTTCTTTTAATTAAGGACCTGATATTATGGGTTATCCATGGGTGGGGCCTTAGCCTAATTTTCCTTTTCCAAAATACCAAACATACTTGAGACCACTTAAAAAAGGACTAAATGATTATTTTACCTTAAATAATCCTGTTAATATTTGGGTATACAAATGCTGTGATGGTGCGTCCCTTAGAAATCCAGGACCGACTGGTGCTGGCGTTACTTTTCGTGATGCAAACGCAGCTGTTTTGGATGTCCTCTACGTTGTCCTGGGACTGCAGACAAACTTTTATGCGGAAGTGTGCGCAGTTATATATGGTGCTATGTTGGCCAGAAGGTGGAATTTTAGGAGTATCTGCGTACAATCTGATTCGATGAGTTGCATTCAAGCTTTCCAAAATGAGGGTTTACCTTGGCAATTAAATCAGAAGTGGAGATTGGCGAGGAGTTTTTATTCCAATATTCGCTACATTCACAAATATAGGGAAGTTAATTTTTCTGCAGATGCTTCGGCTAAGCAAGCATGTTTGCTAGATGAGGACATTTTTGAGTTTTATGAGGGGAGGCCAATTTCTATGCTTTCTGTAAAATGGCCGGGTGAGGTTTATTTCCGTTTTAATTAGGCTAGTTTTGTTGGTAGCCCATGGCTAACTCATTATAACCTAGGACCTGTACAGTTTTTGATTTTTAATCTATTTTATTAACCGAGTAAAAAAATAATATACGGGTATACAAGTTATAACATGACCCTCTTAACAATGAAAGGCTTATTACAGATTCAGGCCCAGCAAATTGACGATTTCTGTAGGACTGGACTTGTGCTTGAAGAAACCCAATCGAGAAGAGTTCGAACTCTTATATGAGCCCTATGCCCTTGTTTCTTTTCCAAGTCACTTCGCTGCTCTCTCTTCCCCCAAACTCTCTCTAAATCCCGATTGATTATCAGTGTAAGTTTTCTTGTAGTGTGGATACACAAATCTCTGATTAAATTTATTGGACAAGAAGTTTGTTGTGAGAACCCTAATTTTTTGTTCAAACTTTTAGTAGATAGTTTCTGAATTAGGTAACATTATATGTTTATTGTCTGTAGGTTTTGGATTTAGAGTTAAAGAATTCTTGAAAATGGCACAATCAGTGATTGAAGTTCCATCAAAGGGTGGGTTTAGTTTCGATCTATGTGTTAGAAACGATATGCTTACCAAGAAAGGTGTTCAACTTCCTTCGTACAGGAAAACTGGTACCACCATTGTTGGTCTTGTCTACAAGGTAAACATCTTTATCTCTCACTTTCTCTTTGTATTTATGATTATTTTTATGATAAATTTTGTAAGTTTACATGGTTCTCATAAATATTATGAACTAGGGTTCGAATTGTATTTCCCTTCTTAGTTACTGAAATTGATTTAGGCAACTTTAGGGAGTTCTATATAGGGCTTTTGTACGTAGGTTATTAAACGTATACAAAAAATTTTTAATTTTTTTTTTAATGTTTTTTTGGAACTAGGGCTTCGATTGGGTTTTCTTGTTAGTAAATGAAAACTGATTTAGGGCAACCTGGGTGAGTTCTATGGGGCAACCTGGGTGAGTTCTATGTCTAGGTTAGCTAATGGGGTATGGATTTTAGTGCAAGAAAAATTGATTAGTTGGGTTGGACTGGTTCTAACTTCTAGGAGTATTATGGGAAAGTGGGGTTAATTTCTTATTTGATTTAAGATAATTACTTGTTTAGAAGCAAGCAAGGGTGTTAGGATGTGTTGGAATGGGCCTATTGTTGCAATGTAGATGATGAATTAGTATTTATCCTTGTTGAGGTGCTTTTGTACGTGTTCACATTGTTTTCTCCAGGATGGTGCTGTTCTTGGTATTGTATCTTGGTATGGTTTTTATTATTTGGAACTAGAGTTTCGATTGGATGCCCTTTTCGTTAAGTGTAATTGATTTAGCTTAGGGCAATGTAGATGATGAAACAAATCCTGTTATAACTGATCATGGTAAAGTTGCGGCGTCATGATTTCAGTCTTTTTTCAGTCTTTGTGGTAGTTGATGGTATTTGTTCTCATTTTTTCCTTCATTGCCACTATAGGATGGTGTTGTTCTTGGGGCGGATACAAGGGCAACAGAAGGATCCATTGTTTGTGACAAGAACTGTGAAAAGATTCATTACATGGCACCTAATATTTATTGCTGTGGAGCAGGAACTGCTGCGGATACAGAAGCAGTCACAGGTATATTTTCTCATTTTACTCTTTTGTAGGCTGAGGTTGTTGGTCATCTATGCCATACCCAGTGTATGCATGTACTTCTACACATTACATGTATTTAGCAAAAACGTGGATATTCTGCTCTGGAAGTTATTTATGGATAAACGACATTATCATTGAATCATTGTACAGTTTAGACGTATGAAAGTGAACAACAAATATTGTTTTTTTTTTTATAGACATGGTCAGCTCCCAACTTAACCTACACCGTTATTCAACTGGTCGTCAATCAAGGGTTGTAACAGCTCTTACACTTTTGAAGACTCACCTTTTCAGGTATATTTGTTTTTTGCACTCAGATGTTTTTGGTTTTGCATAGTTCGAAAGAATCTGGATAACTGGAGGTTGTTGCACTATTGTACAGTTACCAGGGTCACGTGAGTGCTGCTTTGGTGCTTGGTGGAGTTGATGTCACTGGACCTCATTTGCATACTGTGAGTTCAAATACTGTCACTGCTATCTCCTTTAGTTTCTTCTTTATATGTGTTCGGTTTGTAACTGGAAGTTGTTTTTTGTAGATCTACCCACATGGTTCAACTGATAGTCTTCCTTATGCCACGATGGGTTCTGGTTCTCTTGCTGCTATGGCCATGTTCGAATCACAGTACAGAGAGGGCATGACTGTAAGTTGTCACACTGTTTGGGTTATGTTACTCAATTAGATAATTGTGATAACTTTTTAGTGTGTAGTTACACGATTTACCTTTTATGCTTCTTTTGTTGGACCATTGGGAAACTTCAGCGATTAGTCTTGAGTTATGCATTTAGCAAATCATTTTCCCTTAGTTGTTATTGTTGCTTCTCTTTTTTCCTTGTTCAGATCTTCTTTGTGTTTTTGAGTCTTAGTCTAGGGAGATTATGTCAAACTTGTTGGAACCTTTACTTTTTTCTATCAGTCTGTACCGTCTTGGTCGAATCTTCAAAAGATAAAGACGATTGAATAACTTCGTCAAGTTAATTACTTTGAGCATGTTCTTTTAGGAACCATCTCATTGTTACCATGGCATAGTCATCTCGGATATAAAGATGATGAACTAGATTCAGATTCCGTGTGCAGTGTTTGTTAGGTTTTGAAGATCTCATGTTATAGTGTCGCTTGCCATCCTAGTTGATATAACTTAGGTTTCTCAGGCCATGTAAAGTGATGGAGGAATAATGAAGCTCATTCCATTCGGATGATCCACCTCTGTAGTTATCATGGCTGTAAGTTTCTGTTGCATGTGAAGAGAATTGGATGGGGAAGGGAAAAATGCTGATAACCAGCTTGTTTCTCCTCAGTCCTCATTTATCTGGATCGCTCATGCCTAAACAGTTATTGATGTAGCGGCTTGTTTGTACTGCTGGAGAGATTCCATAAACTGTTCGGTTTTGCGATTTTGTTGGTCTGTTTTCTTTTTTTTTCTTCTCTTGTTTCAACTGTTGTCATTCACCTGAAACTTGAATAGTCCTAGGTAGTTACGGTTGCTTTTCCACATGTATGTTGAAACTTTATGTTTGGGCCGGCAGTTTATTATCTGTTTGATGTATTTGTGAACCTCATCTACCAAAGAATTATGTAATTCTTGTTATTTCCGCTGACTCTTCTATTGGGAGGTTAATACTTTTATGTGGACTGTCTTTCCAAATTTCTGTAACCTTTATTAGGTTTATATTCTGATTTCGACTGTTCTGTAAATTATTGCAGAGAGAGGAAGGCATTCATCTTGTTAGTGAGGCTATCTGCTCAGGTATTTTCAATGATCTAGGAAGTGGTAGCAATGTTGATGTCTGTGTGATAACCAAGGTATGTTGATCAACCCCTTATAGAAACAACGTCATCTCTTTTTTTTGTTATGGCTGCGCTTAACACCATAGTGTTTTCTTTCTGGTACAGGATGGGACTGAGTATTTGAGGAACCATATGTTGCCTAACCCTCGTACTTACGTCAGTACTAGAGGATTTTCTTTTGCCAAGGGCCAGACTGGTAAGTGATTCGTCTGTTTATTTACCACGACTTCACTGCATATGTAAGTAAAGTCTATTGCAAGGTTTTGAGTTTTGATGTTATCGTTGTTGTTGCTGTGATGTTATGTTTTGCAGAGGTCCTATCAACCAAGATCAAACAATTGAAAGAGAAAGTAGTAGAGGTGTCTGTTGAAGGAGCAGATGCAATGGAAGAGTGAATTATGTGAAATTGGTTTTCAAAATCCAGGCAGGTTTTAGAACAATTTACTAAACATTTTACTTCTTGTATCAAAATGTTGCAGTGAAGATGGTTTTCGCCTTTCTTAAAAAGTTAAAAATTTATTACCTATATCAGTTTGAATCTTGTAGATACTGTTTATTTCCCTTGCAAAAAAAGGGGCTACTGCTGTAACTGCATAGATTTCCCTGCTTCAATCGAAGTAAGTCTCATTTCACCTCACTAGTAAAGTTAACTTCTGTGTACTGCTGCGACCAAGAACATAAGGTCCTGTTTGGTATAGTTTTCAAAAACAGTTTTCTGTTTTTAAAAATAGAGAACAGGAGAAAACGCGTTTGACAGAGACGTTTTCAGAAAATGTTTTCTATCTGTTTTTCTGTTTTTGAAAACAAAAAAATGAAAACAACAAATTATTGTTCTCTTTTTTTTTTTTCCTTTTAAGAACAAAGTAAGAGATTGAGGAATGACCGCAACTCTTACACGAATTTTTATATTTGATCCGATTTAGTTGAATTTCTTTGTTTTCAAAAACAGCTTTCCAAACAATTTTTAGAAAATGAAAACAAGGGAAAAAGGAGTGGAAAATTATTTTTGAAAGCTGTTTTTGAAAATTGTACCAAACAGGTTCTAAGCATCTTACTTTTACACCTAAATGAGTTTTGGAATGAGTTTTGGTTGCAGTTCATTGGTTTGGCGTCTCTCTCTTACGTCATTACATTTCTAAAAATAAAAATCTTTGTTAATAAAAATAAAAGCAAGCCGAGGAAACATGCTTTTATAAAGGTTGTTAGTTTTAGGTTACGGGAAATGTAAACCTTTAGTTTGGGTGCTGTTGGAAAAAATAACTCACAGGAACTCATCCTTGCCCTTAATCCTAGTCATAAGAATATATTACTCATAAGAATTAAAATGGGAGATTTGATGGTTGGTCCAAAAACTCCGCCTACCAGTTATTTTAGAAAAAAACTGGATTGAAAGAGAGAAAAAATGTATTTTTTTCCGAGAAGAATAGGATATATTGAAAGAGAAAAGATAAAATTTACAAGAGAAGTGGATCAAAAGATCCCCATGAAAGAAAAAGAAAAGCTATTTACAAAATAACTATATCTTCCCAGTGGTACAGGATTTGGTTCACAAAATAATCGTTGAAAATCTATGTAGAAGAGCTCCAAAGACAAATATCCAAAATTACCGGCATGCACCAGCTTGTCCTTAGATTTGTTTCTCCCTCCATGAATTCATTTATTTCTTTCCAGCCATAACTCCCAACCAATAACAAAAGGTAAAAGATGCCAAATTGTTCTTCTTCTCAAAGAGCAACTATCTAGCCTCCATCCCCCTCATCAGAGAAATAAACTCCTTTTTCATCACCCACATGACTTGCAGAGAAATAAAAAAGTTCCATCAATACGTAGCCCAGCTGCAAGTAAGATAGAGATGATCCAAAGTTTCCACTGCCGATTTACATAAAAGGCAAAGATTTGAAGTAATATCTACACCTCTGATTTCCAACATACTCCTAGTAGGTACTGAGTCATGCATGGCGGCCCAAATAAGAAAAAGCACCCTAGGAGGGGCTAATTTGATGTCTGAATCTTTGTACAACTCCCATTCAACATCCTCTTTCAGATAATCTTCTTATATATATTTTGTAGAACCATCCCTTTTAATGCAGAAATCTTGTGCATGAACAAGAGTTACATTCCTTATCTCATATTTGATTTCCAACAAATCTATACTTTCAGCTGGATCTAACTCTCTAGAGAACATTAAATTCCATCTTGGATTCTTCATACTAGACAGAGTATCATGTTTTTGTAAGATGATTCTATATAGTCTTGGATATTTCTCTTTAAGAGATATCTTATGTAGCCACAAGTCATACCAGAATCTTATGCTTCTCTCATCTTTCACCTGTAAAGAGATACAGTCATGAAAGTCTGCATTAGCTTTCAAGATAAACTAGTTACCCTATAGTCCAAAAACCTTCATGCGCGTCACTATTCACGTGTGAACTAACAAATCACCGAAATTGAAATCCTCGAAATTGGAACCCCCAAAATCCAGAAAAATTGAAATAAAAAAAAACTTGAAAAATGAAAATCTAGGTCATAAAAGCCGAACCGAAATTCAAAACTGAAAAAAATCATATTAATCAACAAAAACACGACACTGAAGGAAAAAGTGTATGATCCCACAGTACATATTGATCCAACGATACATATTGGTATATATTGAAGGAAAGAAATGTGTATCGAAGATAAAAGTGTATGATCCCACGGTACATATTGGTATATATTGAAGGAAAAAATGGATGTACTATTCAATATGTACTGAAGAAAATAGAATAATGACCCAACAATACATATTGATATGTACAGAGAAAAATATGTATTGAAGGAAAAAGTGTATGATCCCATAATACATATTGATATGTACTGTAGGATCATACACAATTTACAAAAAATAATATGATGATTTAATCAACCAAATATCTTATCTTATATTTTCAGTACAAATAAAAATAGCATCAGATAGACTAACCTATATTACTTGGAGAGATAACCCTCATTTTTCAATACTGAGCGTTAGATTCATATGAAAAGAAAGATTACAAAGTCTAAACAGAACCTATAAATGATGAATCAATATCTTCTTCTTCTTTACGGATCCATTTTTCATTTTTTTTTTTTTTTTGAAGCAATTTTTTCTTCTTCTCATACTTCACAATCAATTTACTCTCCTCTTCTTTTAGATTATAAAAAAAACATATTAGAATAATTTCGGAATAAGCTAAAAGAAAACCCATTAGCTCAAAAATCGGAAATTGTTTGTTTTCAAAAATTTATATATCAATTGTAGATTATATCACGTTGATTACACAATCTAAAATCAATTATAATAATAGAAACAAAAGAATAGATCAATCACGAATCTTAAAAACTTCATAGCCGTAGCACTCCTTCAGATATGGATCCCTTGTTGATGTTGCGCCACCGCTTGGATCAATTAGTCAAGAGGTTCATCAACACCTACACTTCCACTCACCACACTATTTCCAGACCAAGTCTCCCCTTTTTGAATAGGTGAATGATCATAAAAACGATCATGAGTTTAGTTAGATATATTGAACTAAGATTCGATTGGCATATTGTTCTCCGCGCTTGGTTGCTCATTAAGTGGTTCCGGCGTGGATAAACTTGCATTTAACTGAAGAATAAACTGATCCAGCTTCTGCTCACTTTCATAAGATAAACGATTAGAAGCATAACTATGCTCCCATCCTTGTGGTTGTTCACTTACATGCCCGTCATAAGATTGTTGACATGTGTGAGAATATCCATAAGGTTTTGTGGGATATTGATCATACCCAAAAGATTGGTTTTGATTATACCCATAGGATGGTTGGTAATTGTCATAAGATTGAGAGTGAAAACCATATTGATTACCACTATTATATGATTGATCTTGTGCTCCGTACATGTTATTTCCGTAAGGAAACATGATGACTCACAAGAAAGAGAAAATCAAAACAAAAAGCTAAAAACAAAAATAAAAACAAGCTCAACAAATAACAAATTAATTAGTAACTGCTCCCCGACAGCGGCTCCAAAATTTGATGGATGTCGTAGGCACAACAAATTAATCAAGATATTTCCCACTAATTAACTAGTAATATAGTGGTAGTAAGGATCACTCCCACAGAGAGCTGTGTAATTGATAGGTTATTTAATCAGCAAAATAAAGGAAATAACAAAAAGGGGTTGGGGGGTTGGGTGGGTTGTAAGATAAATAAAAACACAATAAGAAAGAAAAAAAATGATCAAGGAATCCTTCACCGTTACCTAGCGTTAGCAGGATCAGAATACTTATCTATCTTTCGTTGGAACCATTCATCACCATCCGTAGAATAACAGCTATCTCAGTGTTATCCTCAAAACTCCTTTTACCACGGATACAAAAGCACTCTAATATTAGATTCTATTCAACCGAACAACCAAGTAGTAGCTCACTCAAGGTGTAATCCAATCGAATGCTTTAAGCTTTGTGACTTAGGTTAATCCCAGTAGTTAAACTCTTAGCTCAAGGTTTACTTGTTGGTGTTTTTTTTACACACGATTGCTCCACAGAATCCCTCTGTAAGGTCTCGCGATTTCAACTCGTGTAGATATTCGGTGATTACTTATCTCCTAACTTCTATTAGCAATAGAACTGTCAATAGATCAATCGAGCGTGCACTTCAAATCAATCTAAGAATCACTCATAAATCCTAGATATAGTAAAAACAAACGATGATGATAAAAAATCTGAATAAATTTGTATTAATAATAAAGTTTCACGCTTAGTACATTGAATTCATCCTTAATTTACAAAGGATTTAGCTACTCATATTACAAAGAAGAAGATGAATAATGGTAGTTTCCCCCTAAAGGGGTATACCCTAAGTTTTTGATGTAAAAATAACCCCAGCTTGTGATATGATATGTATATTTCTTATTTGAAAGTCTTAATACCTATTTTTATAGGTTTACAATGCTTGACCTTCAAGTATCCTAGTTTGTTCTGGAAACCGACCTAAAAAGTAGTCATGAAAACCCTAAAAACAGTTTGTGGACTTTGGCCTTCATGGTACACATACCATGTACGAATACCCTCCTTTAAGAAAGTTTCCAGGAACTTTTTGGTATGCAAACTCTTTAGTCCACGAAATCATGGTTCACGTACCGGTATGCAAACCTTATTGTCTTTGGTATTCGATAAACTTGTTTTGCCCATAAATTCTTCGTCTGAACTCAGAATAACCTCATTATTTTTGCATTATATTTGTAATTAAATTATCTTCAATATGGTGATGAGAAATTTTGAGTTTGAATGATTTAATCTTGGTATGTGGCCACTTCTCTTGATCTTGAGCATCTTTACTCCGTTTCATCGCACTTCTTCCACTTGCATTTGGCTTGGGCACTTGGTACTTGGAGTAATTCTTTTCTTAGATATTTTTAGAACCTTTTATCTCCTTTTTGGATGATTCACCTAATAGAGACAAATAAGAGAAAACAAGAGTAATAATATGAAAATATGCAAGTAGGGAATGAACGTTAAAATCATATGAATTATGCACTTATCATTGCTACATCCACGGCTTGTCCAATACGTGATGGAGCATTTTTAGTTGGCACATCCACTTTCATTATTTTTTTTATATCTATAAATGCATCCGACATTTGGTTTACAATATTTTGAAGATGTGAAATCTTTTGTACCTCAGTCTCACACTGATTTGTGCATACAAATTAAGATGAGATAACTCCGGTGCATACCAGGATAATTCATGCAGTTGTTCAGGCAGTAGCTTTGCTTCTCCTAACAGTGGGAAGACTATCTCATCAAAATGACAATCTGCAAATCTAACTGTAAAAATATTCCCTTTTAATGGTTCAAGATATTGAATTATAGATGAGGATTCAAAACCAACATAAATCCCAAGCCGACGTTGTGTGCCAAACTTGGTGCATTTTGATGGCACAATATGAACATAAAAAGCACAACCAAAAATATGCAAATGAGATATGTCAGCTGGATTACCTAACACATGTTGTAAAAGGGAATACTGGTTATTTACACAAAGTCGATAACGTACCAGTGCAGCAGCGTGCAAAATAGCGTCTCCCCAAGCATGAACATGGAGACGAGTTTTCATAAGCATAGGTCTGGAAATGAGCTGCAGGTGTTTAATAAATGATTATGTTAAACCATTTTGTGTATGCACATGAGAAAAATGATGCTCAACCTCAATGCCTAACAACATGCATTATCCATCAAATTCCTTTGAAGGAAACTCCGTTGTACCATCAAACCGGGTAGACTTGATAGTATAATTGGGAAAATCAGCACTTAATCTAATAATTTGACCAAGGAGTCGAGAAAATGCTAAATTACATGTAGAAAGTAAACATACATGTGACCATCTAGCAAAGGCATCGATTAGAACCATAAAGTACCGAAAGGGTCCACTATAGGGATGTATAAGAGCACATATATCACCTTAAATTCTTTGCAAGAAAGTAGATGATTCCAGAACCACTTTTTTCAAGGATGGTTTCGTGATCAGTTTCCCCAGAGAGCAAGCAGTACAACCAAGTTCTTTGTTAAACAAAAGTTTCTATAAAGAATGTCCATGAAAGTTCTGAATAAATTTCTTTGTTAAACAAAAGTTTCCATAAAGGTTGTCCCTAAAAATCTGAATAATTCTACTCATCATAGTAAAACTTGGTTGTCCAAGTCGATTGTGCCACACCACAAACTTATTCAGTTCATAAAACTTCAGAACTATGACCGATTAAGATTCAACTTTTCGAATCTTTGTATGATACAACCCAAAACCGAGAGTTGGAAGTCTCTCAGCAACATGCCTTTCGTTAGTCGACATAATATACAAGTACTCCTTATTGTTTTCATCAACCGTTTTAATGTGGTATCCATTAAATATAATGGGCAAGTCTTAAACATGTCCAACACAGTAGCACAATTACATTTAATTAAAGGAACAATTTTGTACCTTAAGCATTGTGCATTTCACACAATACGAAAATTCTAGGAATTCGGCTATAGGACGAGAAAGTTATCTTTTAACTCGTCACATTTTCCAAAATATATATTTTACCGGAATTCCCTAAAAAATCATAGAGGTTACTATTAACACCATCACTAGATTTAGTAACCATTAAGAATTGGTAAGAGGAATACCTCATGGTAATGAAAAACAAGCTTTACCTGCACCTTTTACAAGGTTGCTGAACCACTGATGGTAGTAATATTATCCTTAAACCTTTCCAAGGTGACAAAGTATTTAGTACTTCGAAATATTGAATTATTCATTCTATTATCAACGAGACAAAATTCACTATCGCGGTTGCTTTCAGAGTCCACTAGGGTACGTCACGGGGTTTTGTTTGTTATCAGAAATATGGCCATTTCAGTCTTGAACATCGGAAACCCTCTTCTATTTTCTACTTATTGAGAATATGGTATATTTTAGATGTTAGTTATTTTATCCATTCGCATTGTGTCTGTAATGGTTATGTCCTGAATACATCGACTGTCAGTGGATTTTATAGGTCTGCATTGTGCATATTTAAGTCAAAGTTAACTTCAGGTATGAACTAATTGTTGCTTTCCAGATGGTAGCATAATGTGTGTAGTTCAATGATACTCAACTGAGTGTTTCCTTCCTTGATTTTTGAGCTTATTATAATTCTTCTTTGTGCTTTTACATTCATAAGTATGGATTCCATACTAATCCATAGTACCGTGTCCCTTTATTGTTTGTCTTTCATATTTGAATGTGTTGATTACTTGAATGGTTAAAACTTGGATGCAAAATATGTCATAGGTAATACTTCCGACCACTGTACTACCAAGAATGATGGAAATCTCTTGGTATAAAAGGTAATTATTACATGATCAATGAGCTTATTGTACTATATAGTACGGTTGCCATTCTTCCAAACGGTAACAGTTAATATTAGTGTATGTTAATAACTTCCTTCCCTCTGCATGGCATTACCCTGTTGTTCCATACTTTCCGTATTTTAGGAGTTTGTTGCAAGTCTAGGTGATCTCCAATACTAATGTGCATTCACTCATAAGGTTTGGTTGATTCCAAAAGTGGAATACTGCCACTCTAGGAGATGTCCAGTATTAAAGTGCATTCATTCATAAGATTTGGTTGATTGAAAAAGTGGAATATAACAAAATATTTGTCGACATTGATGAACTAAACCCTAGTCCATTAAATAAAAGATTTTGACTCGGTTACTAACACGTGTTAAATGGTGTATGCATGTTTTGTTCATTGAGAGGTTTTCATATATTGCAGTGGCAGCATCACGCCTAAAAAGCCAGTAAAAATCCATCCATTAGATCCATCGGTTTGCACAATGATTTGAGAAACATCAACATCATATGAAAATTTCATGTTTAGCTAAAAGAAAATTCTAAATGGATGTATGGTAAAAACTGCTTGTTACATTTGTGCATGCATGTCTTCAATTTTTTTTTAGAAAGGATATACTTCACTACTAAAGTCTTAACTATTAACCTTTAATCAACCAACCAAACACTCGTACCAAATACCATTCTCATTTTGTGTCCATCATAGAAGTCATATAATAAAAAAAAATGCAACTGTATTTTTTCCTAAGCTCCTGCTGGGTTCCAACAATGGTGGACGTAGACATCTCTTTCAGACAGTCTTTATATAGACTACAGAATTACTTCCGGGAAAACGTCATTATCTGTCTTAATTGCCTTCACCACTCTCTGGCATTAATAGCTTGATTCTTCTAGCTGTTATGCGTCTTGAGAAGTTAAATATCAGCGACCCCAACGGATTTATTGCTTTAAACTTGCAGAAGGGCCTCCCATATCTTTGGCCAACCCTTCCTCCAAATCCTCTGAAACCTACTCTGCTGCCATGTAAGAGGGATACGATCCATGGTACAGTTGAACAATTATATCATTTGTTGCAGCCACTGGCAAAAGAATAAATCACTCTGTTAGATCCAGAGTAGTGGTCCACAGTGTCTGCATTTGACATCCATCATGCCTAACGAACGGTGTACCTATGAATGCAATGTTATATCCCGAGACTGATTATTAGATCAGGGTACGTTACTGGTCCTCGTGGCCTCTTCATCTAAAGGAATATCCTCATCCGTGGTTTCTCTACCCATCCATAAAAAGTGAATGCTTAGTATAATTAATTCAGCACCAACGTATACATGTTTATTGAAAGATGGTTAACTGTAATCCTTATTGTGTAATATATATGGAAATGCTAAAATAGCGAATTCTTACATTTCATATAGAAGCCCATTGTTTAATTCAACACCAATGTATATATGTTTATTGAAAGATGGTTAACTGTAATCCTTGTTGTGTAATAGAATTATGGAAACACTAAAATAGCGAATTCTTACATTTCGTATAGAAGCCCATTGTTTATGCCTGGATAAGCGGTACCATTTGATGACTTCTTCATCGTTGAGTACTGTATATTGATTCTACTTCATGGCCTCATTAAAGTACTACTTCTGTGCAATGTTCGTCGACCGTGTTGGTGAGTTTGAACAACTTCAAGACTCTGTATTTGAAAATAAAAAATGTTAATTCAGTTTCACAATATCCTTGAGTGCTTCACATTCGATAAACCTAAAGAAAAATACATATTTACCCGTCAAATTGATAATACAAAGAATGTATTGTAACAGTCACATTTGCGCGCTTGTAGATGTTGGCTCCATGCTTCTCAAACTCTTCCAGAACAATGAATAGTCCTACTGCTTGTAAGATAGTAGAACAATACAATTTTATGTGAAGAAAGTTTAGATCACCTAAGGGGGTAATGTTCCCATTTTAGCTCACATGTATACCTATAATCCATCATATGTATAGTCGTGTAATGAATTAGAGGTGGCCATACGATCCCGTCACCCACTTGTTGGATTGTCAGAGTCCAACTGGGGTATGGGTGCAAGGAGAAATATCTCTCACCAAGAATTGTGAATTTGTTTAGGGAATATATGACCACTATCACATGGAAAGGGATTGAATTTCCAGAAGTTCAGGATACGGTTCCTAAAATCAAGAGTTTTAGTTCACCATTAAGTCATACTAAGCAAGAGATGTAATCCACATTGCAACCAAGATACTTCCTGGCGGACAAAGGGAAACCAATGGTATATATCTAAGGTAAAAATTTCAAAAAAATGCTCTCTTACCAGAACTTCAGCCTGCGAAAGAGCAGTAGTTCACCATTATGTCATACGTCGCTATTAGATTTTCCTCTTGTTACACCATTGCCAAACTGGAAGGCCACATAGAAGTTCTCCATCACCCTGGAAGTTAAAAAATATCTAGACACCTTTTAGCATAGTTTCATTCTTCATAGTTCACAGAGATGTTTCATCTAGAATAATACAACAGTTGTAGGGCTACTTTGTCGACAAGCTAAGGATAACAATGCTCATATTTGCCTGCAAACTAAAAATAACAAAAAAACAAATTAGATTATTCAATCAAAACTCAAAACTCAATTTGAAAGACAATTCAATTCTCAAATCGAAGTTTGTATATGCTTATTTAATCCATGTTAGATATGCTGAGAAACATAAAATAACAATGATACAGTGCTTCAGAAACTCTTCCTACCATGAAAATGTATTACTATCAGGCTCATCTTTTGAAGATAATGAATCTTCAACAGAGTATGGTTCTGATTTCATATCTGCTTTAAGGTTACCACTTCTCTCAATTGAGAAATACTTTTCTTTAAAGTTTGAAATTATTAGTTGTCTTAAGACAAAAAAATTCTGAATTCTTTTTCCATTGTGATTTTAGAAACATAGAATGTTATTCTTTCTACAACGAAAAGATGATGAAGTTGAAGCATTCATTTATCATATAAAAATGCTCGACCTAAAAACTGTACAAATTTTCCATAATTTTCAATTAACACCGAAAATAAAATTCAACAGAAACAGGGAGAAAACTCTACCTTAACATGATGTTCATCACCAAATGAGATAGTTGGCAGTTTATTCCTGATATATTAATCAATTCATAATATCCAAGCACCCAACCTGGTTCTTCCATTTAAAAACCAAAAAATAACAAATGAAAAAATTACCTAAGCATAAGAAATAATACCATTAATACAGAATAAAAAGAACACAAAATTAATATAAACCCACCGAGAATACTACTTCACACCAAATTGTAATTCTTGCATTAGGTGGAGAAGGTAACCTCAGCCCAAAGAAGATTGAATTGTTTAATATTTTGTTGACTTAGAATCTTTTTATATTTTCCTAACGTATAAGATTGAGAAACCATGGATGATTTTATTGTCATTATTGATGGTATCAGAGTTATGAATCAAATATAAGAACAATGCAATGAGATTCAAAAGATTTAAAAAGAAAAAAGAAAAAAAAAAAAAGAAAAATTGTGAATTACATATCTAGGGCTTACCTCGTTGATTCATCAAAAAGTAAATATCCAAAATTGTGAGAAACATATCTTAATCTGTCTGGGTGTAGCGAAAGATGAATGGTTGTGAAACTGGGTATGACTGATCTTCAATTTCATTAAATACCAAAGAATATAAACGGAACTTTGATTCCTTGGGTGCGTTTTTATTTTGAGTCCTGTTAGTAGGAGGGGAAAAATGGATTTGAGGAGGGAAAGATTATGAGGAGGGAATTAAAATTTGGGAGGAGGGATTGACCCTTGTCCATAATATCCTTGATATCTAATATTGGCGATTTTGGTTAGCAATACAATCTGCTGGTGTAAATTGCGACTTCACTATTTTATTTCTTATGAAAATCAAAGGATGTTAATATAAGCACATATATCAGCAACCTTCCATCATCGAAACAAGACCACCATTAAAATAATTGGATTACATATATTTGAATTTCATCCAAGCATATGTTAGTCTGCAATTGTCGCACTATACTGTATTGTTAAGTTTGAAATGGAAACACGAAGAAAAAAATGTAGGGTTAAGATATAGGTTTTGGATTTATGCACTCATTAATCATAGCAACAGATTAAATATAATTAGAGAAATTGACATGTTAAGTGGGAAGTGCTGGGTTAACATTTCAACTACAAAAATCACGGTATCAAGGATTCAATGATATGGACGCCAAGTTAAGTACTATAGTTTAAATTTAATCCCAACAACAAGTATATGGTCGATCTTTGAAGTAGTTCATCCAAATTAGGGTTGTCTGTTTGATCATTTGTGGGCAAAGAACAATCTTCCCAGCTCCGCGAGTAGTCTTCCGTGATTTCTCAAAATAGTGACCATACTTATAAGGTTGTCTGTTCAATCGTTATTATGAAATTTGGGTTTCTGTTACGCGAAGAAGATGAATAGAACGACGATGGATTCTTGAACTAATGCATTGATCGGTTAATTTCATAAGGGCGGAATGGGTATATTATAAATATTTATTTATATTTATTGGATTCTCCTTTGACCAAACATTGACTTGGATTTAGTCAATTTTATTCCCTCCTCAAATCCATTGTTTATTGTTTTCCTCCTAATAACAGGACTCGTTTTTTTCTTAGCGTTGGTTGAGGGAAGAGTAATGGGGCTAGCAGTTATTATTCAAAGTCAAACGCGCAAGCGAATGATCGAGTGGGGCTAAAAGGAATGAAGGGAACCTGGTAAAATCTAGATCATTGTTTATGTGCCCAAAATGTAGATTAAATCTGGACCTTTCTTTATGTATCCGAACTGTAGATAACCGTCGATGTGGAAAAACACCAAAACAAAATTTGTCTAAATTTTCCTGTGTAAGTGATAGTCCAGATTTGTCCTCAAAAAGATAAATCTACGGATGAAAGTTGATCACATTTCAGTTTCCGGGTACCACTCTTCTTGATGAAGAGTGGTGGTCCATTAAGTAGCTATTCTTCCATTTCAATTAAATTAAGCCGTTTCATTTCTTCTTGATTCTAGATGAAGAAAAAGACTTCTCAGTTTCCAGGTACCACTCCACCACCTCTTAATTTACTAATTCTTTGCCAACGTTTAGAAATATTCATCACCTTCAATCCCCAGGAAAACCTTCCCCTACTCTGACGAGTATTGTTGTTGGTCTAGAGCGAGTGAAAGCAACACCTTTCATCATAACAACTTTAAAATATACATGGTTGTAGTAATAAATCTTACAAGGTATTCTTTTTTTGTTTTTGTTTTCGTAATTGATTTTATTTTTTTTGAAGCATAGTTTTTTGTTGTTATCCTGATTGATTTGTGACAATTTTAGTATGGCCTACTTGAAGATGAATTCTGATGAAAAATATCTTTTTGAGTATCACATTATTTACTGATCGGGTATTTTGATTATGAACCAGTGATGCTCTCAGTCTGTTTTGTAAAAGGTTTAAACCAATAGTGTTTGTCAAAAAGTATTCCTCCCACAAAGGAAAAACAAGGTACAGAACTGGAGAATACTAAGCGACCAAAGGTGCTTCGAACTTGAACCGAACCTAATTAATATGACTTCAACCCTGTGTTTTTGGGTAGAAGCTTGCTATATGGCTTTTAGTCATTGTCATAGGTTGTGGTCTGTCGATAATTTTCATCTTCTCACGCTTTATCGGATGCCTCCGTACAGGTATCAACGACTTCAATTCGTTATTTGGTTTGTTATTCTCAGTATTAGTTTGCATCGCACCAACATATCAACTAGATACACCTATAATTGTTTTATGTTTTTGGCTTAACCAGATGACATCTTTCAGTTTGTTCTATTTCCATCTCGGAATAGGCTTGGTGGTCGTGTCTACAGTAACTATTCATTTGGTTCTAAAAAGCTTCTCATCTCATGTCCGTGCTAAGAAGAAAGAGGGAACTAATCACTCAAACCCAAGAAATATTTCATATCTTTTTAGTTCATATCGTGAGAGGTGTTACTGGTTATGTGGGGAATAATATGTATCTTGTATGATTCTAACTTTACTGGAAATTTTCAATTTTAGGAGGAGATAATATAATGCGCATCTTCATCCCAATTTAATGGAGGTAATTATTCCTCTTTGTGTTGTCTTACTTTGAAGTTTAAGTTCATTGAATTAACTAGAATGATTGCATTTGGTGTGATGTTGTAAGTTGATGAAATAGTGATAGGTACTTGAAATGCTTAAATTTCACTTTTGTAGTTGCATAGTTTTAGATCTTTGTCGATTTATTTTCATATCTTATTCTCTTTCTTTTGCTTTGCTACTGAATTAAATTCCTTGAATTGGATACCAGAAAAGTTTTACATCATAGCCAGAGTAGCTTTTGTTTATCAGAATTTATTTTGAACCGTTTTCCATTTACAAACCCCTCGGCTCAATATTTTGGTTAAATTTTTTGAAAACGTTTACCATAATTTGTTCAATATAATGGTTGCCACATATTTCTTTAATGTATATGTATTTGTGCTTTTACTTCCTACTTTCCTACGGAATCCATAGGAAATCATTAAAAACGCTACTTTTGGGTGCTCTTTCTTCACTGCCAGTTTAGCTAATATTATTTTGGTTATGTTTGGTTTTTCGTTTTTTGTTTTTGTTCCAAACCATCTTAAAATTGCCATGTTTTTTTTTATTTATACCTTCGAAAAATCCTTTTGAATCTATTTATGTTTTCTATTGTTTTAAGCTGCATCCGATGCAAATTAAATTACGTAAGATGTGATGGAAAATAACTTGCAAACTATCATCCACTCAAGAAGGCTCCAAAGGTTTTTTGCGCGGCAGACGAATCTAAATCATGGCCCATCACATTTCCAGTTTCACAAAAATGGGAAGAGTCGGATTCTATGACGACCAACAATGTCACTAACGTCAAAATGTTTATGATTAATGAATAGGTATGGAACTAATTGAGGTCTCCCTTATATTTTACATCCAGGCAACGCATATTTCTATGATCTGAACGTATCAATAATCACCAGAGTTGTCCTTATACAGGGGAAATATTTGAAAAAACGGGTGTCTAACAATACCACCCAATATTTCGCTTAGCAATCTGTATGGACTAACTCCAATGTACTTTGCTAGAGAATCAACTAGACAGTCAGACTCAATCTAGACTAAAGTATATCAAAGAGTTAATATCTCTCTCTTGTTTTGATTTACTCGAGCTAATAGGAATCACCGAGTCTTTAATCAAACATAAGGAATAACTTGGATGGTACCAAAGACCAATATCCAAGGATCAATTAATGATAATCAACAACCAAAGGTTGGATTACTCTAATTGATGATCTAACGCACAACCTGTATTATTTCAATTATAAAGATAAAACAATATAATGCGGAATTTGAAATAACACAAACACCAGAAATTTTGTTAACGAGGAAACCGCAAATGCAGAAAAACCCCGGGACCTAGTCCAGATTGAAGACACACTGTATTAAGACGCTAAAGACACTATCCTACTCCAAGCTAACTTCGGACTGGACTGTAGTTGAACCCCAATCAATCTCCCACTGATCCAAGGTACAGTTATGCTCCTACGCCTCTGATCCCAGCAGGATACTGCTCACTTGATTCCCTTAGCTGATCTCACCCACAACTAAGAGTTGCTACGATCCAAAATCACAGGCCTAGACAATAAACAAATCTGTCTCACACAGACAATTCTATCAAAGGATCAATCTGTCTCCCACAGATAAACCCTAAAGGTTTTGTTCCGTATTTTGATAATAATCAAGGTGGACAGGAACCAATTGATAAACCGGTTTTATATTCCCGAAGAACAGCCTAGATTTATCAATCACCTCACAACAATCTTAATCGTATGGTAGCGAAACAAGATGTTGTGGAATCACAAACGGTGAGACGAAGACGTTTGTGATTACTTTTTATATCTTTCCTATCGGAGATATCAATCTCAAGCCAATCAATCTGATTGTACTCGTACGATAGAAGATGCAAGATCAGATCACACAACTACGATAAAAGTAGTATCGGTCTGGCTTCACAATCCCAATGAAGTCTTTAAGTCGTTAACCCGGTTTGAGAAAAGAAAACCAGAGGTTAAAGAAGAATCGACTCTAGTATGCAAACTAGTATCACACATAAGGTGTGGGGATTAGTTTTGCACAATACTAGATGTCTCATTTATATAGTCTTTCAAATCAGGGTTTTGCCTTGGTCACAAAGCGAACAATATTCACAGTTAGATGAAAAACTGATTTAGATTCAAGCTAATATTTCTCAACTGTTAGATCGAAAACTTAGCTTGTTACACACACTTGACAATGCACACTTCTAGGTTTGTTAACCGTACCCAAACGTATGCACTTGTTGGTTCAACAATAGTTAACCAAAAAGTTAGCCATATGAGCATTTCATATCAACCATGTTCTTCTTCACCATAACTAGTTCAAATGACTTCAAAAGAACTAGTTAGAGAGTTGTTCAATTGCAAGGAAATCTTATGTACTACACAAGACACAATTGAAGCAAAAATGATTTGATTCAATTGAATCGGTTCATGAACTTTTATAGCCACGGTTTGCAAACTGCATTCCTTAATCTTTTTAAGTTTAAGTTTAGAAATCATCTTCAGATATATAACCTTTCTCAAGTTCGCAGACTATGTTCGCGGACTTAAGCAACCAGGCAGAGTTCACAAATTCCAGCAGAAAATCTCGGCAAGAGACCTTCCGCTGGTTCGCGGACTACGTTCGCGGAAGCAACTAGTTCGTCAACTCCAGCAGAATTTATCGGGATGGGAATTTCGGCAGTTCGCGGACTGAGTTCGCGTACTTGGAAACAAGCCATTCTTCCGGTTTCTCTTGATCAACAAAGTTCGCAAACTTTGGTTCAAGGAATAGGACTTATACATAAATGTGTTTCCACAACAATGTTTATGTCCATCATTGGTTATGTAACCTAAACTCTCATTTCAATCATTGAAACATTCTTAGAGGACGTTATACAGTTGTTACACCATTTCTCGTCAAAGCAATTTTCAAAGTGATTGAAACATATCATGACTTTTGTCACTAGGTAAAGATAAACTTGATCGAAGCGAAAAGCTTACCAACACATATTTCGAGATATAGATAGGAGAGGTATACTCGGCTCGAAATACCAAATGTGTATAATCCAAGTCTATATATATAACATACGACTTCTTGTCTCAAAGAGTAGGAGATAGAGTAGATAGACTTTTGAGTGATAGAAAAGTTCAAGTCTTCACATACCTTTTTGTCGATAAGTTCCACCGGTTCCTTGAGTAGTTCTTATTCTTGTACGATGAATCGCCATGAAGTCCTTGAGCTCAACTACACTTTCTATCCTAGTCCGAGACTTAGCTATAATAGACTAGAAATCAAGACTTATAGTTTTGATCACTAACATTGACAAACATGCTTGAGATAGCAACGCATGCGAGTTCGACCGAGCAATGCTCTGACAATCTCCCCCTTTGTCAATTTTAGTGACTAAGCTATCAATACATATGGAATACAAAAATGATAAAGAAACTTTAGTAGATCCTATTCCACATGTCTAATCTTCAACATTCCTCGAAATCTTCGTCACTTCCAAGTACTCCAATGATCCCAAACGTTGTAAGTTTAGTATCACCGTTGTTGAAGATCTGTAGCTATAACAATGAGAAAGCATCGGTCTCGATAATTGTTATATAGTGTTATAGTATTATTACACAGTATCAAAGTTCACTTGTATCACAACTTCAACAATAATACTATGGTGATATGTATCACTCCCTCTTAGTCAATACTCCATCTCACATGGAAACCACTCCCCCTTACACAATGATTCGAAAACCATATGTATTTGTAGTGTGAACTACATATTAATTCTCCCCCTTTTTGTCAATAAAATTGGCAAAGGTACAAGAACGGGATCATAATGAAATTTCCTAAAGAGTCGTTTTATAGACTAAAAGAAAATACATACCATCTAATTTATATGCAATCATATAGCCGAAGCTAATAACATTCATCAAGGAGTTTAAATATACAAGATAACCCCTCTAATATTCCACAGCCGCACTCCCCTCAAGACATTACCATTAACCACAAGTTCAAAAGAACTCTCCCCCATTTGATGTCATTCTCGAAAGAACAACAAGAGCGACCTTAATTTCAAAAAGAAAAGAAGGATTTTTATTGGACACCAAAAACCATGAGATTGATTTTCTATATCCAAAAAACTCAATCAAATTAATCACAAGTAAACCCATGATTAATTTAATCGGAATACTCAATCAAATTAAACACAAAAAGTGATCAACTTAATTGATTATGCTCGACATAAGAGAACTTACGGAGCATACGACTAACATAACCATTAGAAAATGAATAGGATAATCGTTCATATACTCAACATAAGAGAAATCTTATGGATATGAAGATACTCAACTAGATTGATTACAAGTGAACCCATAATTAATCTAATTGGAATACACAACCAAACTAATTACAAAAGTAATCAATTCAATTGTCATTTATTTTGCTCAACATAAAAAGACTTACGGAGCAATAACTAAATAACCAAACAAGATGATTAATTTAGTTCAAAAATTCTCAACACAAAGTACCTTACGGAACAACCAACAAAGCTAATCAAAAATTAATCAACTTGGTTGTATCGTGCTCAACATAAGACACATTACGGAGCCTCACAGTAATACATAAAATATGGATCAGGGATGATCACTACTGCGGAATACTCAAGGATTCATTCTATCTTCAATCACTATTTCCATAACGATATTAATAGACATAATCCTTGAAAACAAAAGATGTTAACCTATATTCCATCAAAGAATTGACAATATAGGCTTAACTTTTGTATTTGTCAAAAGTCTATTCATTCTTTCACCAGTACATGAATACCGATCACAAACGACTTTACTTTTGACATAATATGGGATCTTCAAGTTCACGGACGCAAACATACATATCCCATAACAAATTGCAAAATAACAAATCACAAGGATTAATACTGCAACAACATCATCCTCCAAATATTTTTAGAATTTATACCAATAAACCTAAAAAAGAACAAGAAGATGAAACATAATAGCTACGTGCAGTCACAATCATTGCTATTCAAGCACTAGTTATTCTTCCAACTAAAAATAAAAGAAGACATACTAGGCAACAAAAAACCCTATGAAGCATTTCACTTACTTTGACTATTCTTCTCATATTCCCTGTATTCATCAAGCTCATCTTCGATTAGATCAATCATGGATTCAAGACTATCCATCTTTTCTTCAAGTCTTTTGGAAGAGGCTTCGAGTTCACTTTTCATGGCACGTACTTGTTCCAAGACAAGATTCATGGTTAACGAGAGCTTATCAAAATCACTTTCTTTGCTTGAAATACTAGAGGAGGACATGATAGAGAAGATAAATGAAATGATCATCCAGAAGAGGAGAAACTTCATTTTAAAGGAATGAAGATGAAGAGTTTTCCAAAAATGACCTTTTACCAAACCCTAACAGAATTTGGTTATCTCCATAAAAATTCTTTTAAAGAGTCAGAAACCGTACATGAACAATAACGGTACAAGAGGAGAATAAACAAAAAAAACCCAATTAACAAACACATTCCAACAGAACCCTCTCGAAAATCATGATTCTTGCCTAAGAGGGATAGACGAAAGAATCATAAACAACAAGATTAAAGATCAAAATCATTCCAATCCAATCCAATATAGGACTTGGATATATTTCGTGAGGGGAGGAAGAACTTGTTAATCCAAATTTTTGCTTATTCTTTAGGAAAGAAGAGTTATGCACATCATTCTTTTCCCTTTTAATAACAATTTTGAAAAACTTGATTGTTGATTTGCGCAAATCCTGCACCGTTCTAGAAATCACTTTTTGAGGGAAAAAAGATTTCACAGGATATTTCTTCTTCTTCTTCTGCACACAGCGTTTAGTAGAGCAGGACTGCTTTTGATCATTCGTGCTAAGATGATCCTGATTTTTACACAAGGAAACCGAGAGTTTTAGTAGCATCTTGTGTTCTTATGTATCACCCTTGTTGTCAAGATGACTGGAGAATGATACATAACCAGGTGACATTTGCTGACACCACTTATGAGACACAGTCGGAGTTATTCGATATGTCGTATAAGAATCACGATTGTGATTTTCAGCAAAGATATTAAGAGAACAATCACAGATTTCATCCTCAAGACAATAATAAAGAGTATTCATCCATGCTCTAGTTATATTATTCACCTCATAATCTGGATCTTTGGAAGTATGGATACTTTTACAACACATGAGACCAGTTTCGCTAGTATAGTTTTTCTGAACTCTCTTATCTTCCTTTTTGATTGATCTAACTTTTTGAGACTTTCTTTTACTTTGTCTAAGAATTTTCTTAAGTTGCTGTATAAACCGAGACAACGTAGAAATAAAGCAATTCTCATTTTTCTTATCAATAAATTTAGAACGGTGAGATTTTCCATCAGGAATAGTAACATGATTACTAGACAAGTGATGTTTATCTCTTGATTTAAGTTCGCGATCGAAAATTTTAAGCTTCCCGACAAGCGTATTTCTCGAAAGAGTGTCAAGGTTATATCCCTAACCGATGACATGTTTTTTAGATTTGTATTTAGATGGCAGCGATCTTAGAATCTTCATCACAATTTCCCTTTCAGGAATAGTCTTACCCAATGCACAAGATGCATTAACAATTTCAGACATTTTGTGATAAAATTCATCAAATGAATCTTCTTCTGCCATATGAAGGTTTTCCCATTCGGAGTTAAGGTTTTAAAGCCTAGCTTCCTTTTCGCTGGAGTTACCTTCAAATACAATTTCTAAAGTATCCCAAGCATCTTTAGACGTGGAGCATGAGGCCACATGGTGTCGAAGATATGGGGTAATGGCATGCATGATGGCATTCAAACTGTCGGAATTCTGCTTTGTAGCAATTGACTCAGCAGCAGTATATGTACCGATATTTTTAGGCATGGTAACATTTTCAACTATAACGAAGGGAACCTCATAGACATTAACAACATAAACCCATGATTGGAAATCACGCGATTGAAGAAAAGTACGCATAACAATTTTCCACCATAGGTAGTTTGAGCCATCGAACATAATTACCATTCATCAACAACTCGATTTAAAACTTATTCAAATAACTCAACTTCAGCAGTTCACCAAAAATTGCAGAAACCTTCAACACATCCACAATCCTTGATCATCATTGATTTTACACAATTCTCAGCTTCTCTTCTACAGATCAACCCATCTACCTCTTTGCGACCGAATTGACTATGGAACGACCATTGACTTGGTTTAGGCCGGAGTCCTACAGATTGATCTCTCGAATCTAAGCACTCCTTTTGAAGTGCATTTGTGTGAGGTTAAACAGTTTGGTCGGTTCGAGGAATCTCCATCGCATGGTGATTCCATCATTCCCTAAAAATCCAGCAAACCGTTTTCCCCATCCACAGATTGGCGACCACCGTGGGAGATCATTCTCTCGGTTGTAATCTCAAATTTTCGCAAGATGGCTGGTCTTAGGTCTGGGTTAGTTACAAATGCGAACGAAGCTAGCACTAACAACAATAACAATGATGGTATTCCTGAAACCATTCTTGCTTCCAACAATGGTGATGACATTACTCCTCCTGAAATCAATATGGAAAGTCATCCAATCTTCGGCCGGCATCCCGAAGAAATCAGTGAAAATCCACCCACTATTGCTGATCTCATGAAAGTCCAAGAAGTTCTCGCCAAAAATCAAACTGATATGGCTGCTACTCAGAAGGAGCTATGTAGATACCTCAAAACTCTTACTGACAAGATGTCAGACATAACTCAGGAGAAAGGGAAAGACATAGAAACATCTCCAAGCACGGATCCTGAAGTTATTCCAGTCCACGACGATGGAGAGGCCCACAAAGCTGCAGAACCCGCTGGTTTCATCACTCGTGAGGACCTGGAACGTTTTATGGAGAATCAGGGAAAGGGCCATACACTGTCTGTGCACCATCATCAACCTCCATATCCCGCTGCTACGCAAAGAATCCCTCTCCCAAAAGGCTACGCTTCTCCAACGTTCACACTCTACAATGGAACGAGGAATGCTCGAGAACACGTTTCTCGATTCTTGGAAGCATTAGGAGAGCATGAACACAACCATGTTATCCGTTTGAAGGAGTTTTCAAAATCTACGGCGGGTCGAGCGTATACTTGGTACAACAACATCGCACCAGGGAGCATAACGAATTGGGGAGAAATGATTAATGCTTTCTACATAAAATACTTCTTTGTTTCTGAGCAAGTTACCCTTTCCGACTTAGGAAGGATGGCTCAGAAGAATACTGAAAATCCGAATGACTATGTGAAGAAGTTCAGAATTCAAGCTTTGGATTGTCATGATCCTAATGTTACTAAGAAACAACTGGTGGACTTGTGCATCAACGAAATGATTCCAGTCTATAGAGCCTTATTGGAAAATCTCCGATTTCAAACCTTTTCAGACTTCATGAAGCGGCCAAGAGATTAGCAACCACTGCTCCAGCTTTGTTAGAAAGAACAAAAACTGTCAAAGTCGAGGAACCAAACGCTCGAAGCAGCACCAACAGGCGTTTGATCAACAAGCAGTATAACGTTGAAGCTTCCATGAATGTTGCTGAAGGGAGCAAGAGAAAAGCTGAGGCACAACAACACAAGAATGCTCCTCCGACGTCTCACCCTCCAAAAGCACCAAGGAAGGACAACCAAACTAGAAACACGCAACCACCAGTTCAGCCTCAACAGAACGATTAGGAAGCGCCTGACTTCCCTTTTCCTATTGAATAAGTGATCGAACTATTAGAAGTCTAGATTCAAGATGGTGCAATCAAATTAACTTCTGTAAAAAAAGAACCAACTGAGGAACAAATGGAAAATGCACGCTACTGCCATTTTCACAGGTACGTCAGTCATCCAACATGTGATTGCAGAACTTTGAAGCGCATACTCAAAGAAAAGGCCGACTCAGGAGAACTGGGGACTGAAGGAGTGCACAGAAATCCTCTCTCTATCAGAACGTTTGCACCCTATCAGAACGTTTGCACTCT
This sequence comes from Papaver somniferum, assembly GCF_003573695.1. NCBI lineage: Eukaryota > Viridiplantae > Streptophyta > Magnoliopsida > Ranunculales > Papaveraceae > Papaver > Papaver somniferum. The sequence continues at coordinate 4,496,366 of NW_020644373.1, forward strand.
CCGAACAACCGGTCAAGGAAGCAGTTCAATCCTTAATTGAGCATGTCTACGAGTTGCTGTACTTGTCAAAGGCCCAAAGAGATGACATGTTTACTGCACTAAACCACATTGTGTCAGGGAAACAACTAACAATTCAGGAGACGCTCCCTGAACCTCCAACAACAGACAAAAAGATGTATGACTGGGGACTTCTCACTACAGTCCATATCAAAGGAAATGAATTCAAGCGAGCGTTGGTCGACGTTGGCACTGCTTTAACATCATCCTCTTGAAAACCCTCAGAGCTGCTGGAATCACTCGACAAGAAGCAACTCATGCTCCTATCTCAATCAGAGATCATGAAGGAATCTCTAGGGATGCTTACGGTTACATCATTCTCAATATGATAAATGATTCAATCTGGACAGAAACTAAATTCTTCATAATTAAGGAGGATCCAGGATATGACATGGTTCTTAGGCGAGCATGGATTCATGCTGGAAAATTTGCTGCGGTATCTTCATCTTCAGTTACACATTTCTCTGTTGAAGAAAGCTCTGACTTGGAAGATGATCAACCGTTCAAGCATTTGGGAAAATTCGAAGCCTTGATGGAACTCACACAAAAACCTGGGGAAAGCGCCCACGAATTCGTCAGAAGGTTCCGCACTCAGGCAAGTCTTATTCCCACTGATGCATATGTATTACCAATTTTCAAATATGCTACCCTAGTCCGGGGACTCAGTTCTGCTCAAAACCTAGCTATTGCCAAGTTATGAGTGGTTAGTTTCGCCTCAGCGATACTTCACCAAGTGGTTAGATGTAGAACCTCTCAAAATTCAGCACTCCACCGACAAGGTCATCTCCAGGATAATGGCTGAGTTTGATAAACAGTATGCTAGATGCTTCCCTTTGCGCGAGTGTCCATATGTACCAAAACCATGGAAATCCACTGCTCGGGGAATCCCAAATCAGCAGAAGATATTCAAGGCGCGTACAACCAAGCCTAAGAAATTCCAGGAAGAAGATTTAGTTCTTAAGGCAGCTAAACGTGATCTCCATTCTGCAAGGAGATCCAATTGGGAAGGACCTTTTATGGTTGCAAGATCCATAATTTGAGGATACTATAAGCTAATCAACATGGATGGCAGGACCATACCAGTAATTCATGAGAATTGGCTCAAAGATTTGGATGTCTGAGGTATTCGGCAATTCAGACGTTCCCTACTAGACACATAAATATTTGGTTTGCTTTTAGTATTTCCTTTCACATGTATTTTCGATTCCTCCAAAACGTTTGCAATACTCGCATCCAGTATTTGAATTCAGCAATTTATAAAAGTTCTTTATTTAAGAAAAAATCTCTATCAGATCCAAAACCCAAAAGAAAATCCTCAATCACTCACCAATCAAGAAATCAAAACCAAAACCGAAATCTAAAAGCCTCACATCTCTCAGAAGTTCAAAGTTCGAGAGACTATGGAAAGAAAACTAAAGAAAGTCGGCAAAATATGGTTTCTGCTTTTCTGCATCCTCCAAGACTTGCAAAGTTGCTCTCTCCGACTCCAGCTTCCTGGTCAACTCAGCAACTTCAGCCATCTTCTTCTTCACGGCCTCACTGGTGAAAGGTGTGTTTCCTTCTACTACTTCCTTGATAGCATCAACCTTTTGACGAAGCCACTTCATATTAAAGGTGAATTCTTCAGCATTCTTCAATTTGTACTCCCAATCAAAGAGTACATCTCGAGTAACAATACTTCTGGCCCTGGAGTGTATTACTAAACGGAGGATTAAAAGCAATCACTGCATGAAGATATTCATGCACTATCATGTGGTTCTCCGTCACTGGAGCAGCATCAGCAGCCATAGAAACAGCTTCTGTCTGAGTAGTTCTTCCATTCTCGACTCGGGTTCCACTATCTCGGGCATAACTGGAGTTTCAGTCACCTCTACAGCATCAACCGCAAGCATTTCATGGTATTGAGGTGCAGGGATGCGTGTCTCATCATCAACAGCCCCAGGATTGCTCAATTCATTATTGTTGGTTCTCTCATTCCCAACTTCGGCATATGGAACCTAATGCGAAGATTACATGGGATTAGAGCGTCTTAAACATGGAAACCCAACACAATCATAAAACCCAGCATGTAAGTGAACTATCACTATCTAAGTTCTCTACTATGCATCCGAGACATGAGCAAATAGTGTAGAAGTCATGAAACATGTTTTCAAACAAGCACATCTGAAGAAATTCTGCACTGCCTTATATGAAACGATGAACTGGGAGCAATTGGTAAGGAATCTAAGGTTGAGTCATATACCATTCTCTTGGTATGAATGTTCTCTACAACATATCAAATTTCATAACAATCGGATGGACGAGCAAGGATATGTATCCAAAACATCAGACAACATGCAATCTGAAAAAGTTCTGAAGGTCTCCTGGAAGTTCACTATTTCGCCTTTTTCAGCCCCTAAACATGCTCAAAGTTCAAAAAGCTTCTTTAGAAAATTAGGAATTTCCTGTGCTTGAAGATACATATGTAGACTGCGAAAATCCGACTTCATACGAGGATTCTACAACGTTTCTAGTAAAATCTGAAGTCTGAAATTTTCTGGTGACGTATTTCGGCAAAGTTATCAATAAATTTACATGGATTCTCATTCATTTATTCACAAATCAACGATTTCATATTTCTATAAAGAAATTACAGGATATGTACTTACTGGAGGAGTCTCTAAATCATTTGAAGGCTCGGCAATGCCGGAATCTACATTGGAAACTCCACTATCTTCATTCGGTTTGGGATTTCAGGAATCTTCCATATTCTCATGTCCCAAAGAAGAAGAGCACGCTTCGTTACATGCTGCTTATCTACAATGATTTCCTCCTAGGTACATCGAAAACAATTATTATTATTTCATTCAATGAGATGCCACGATCACCTGCACGAAAGAGATACTTACATCGACTTCTTCGTCAGTGCTGGATTCCTGAATTGTTTGTCCGGGAACAAGTTGAAGACCGTCATGGAGCAAAAGTATGAAAATAAATAACAAACCTTGGTCTCGTGATCCTAATTGCACGGGCAGGGAAAGGTCATGACACAAGGAGCGCTAACAACTCACCAAAGAAACGGATGGGGACTGCACATCATCCTATAGTCCTTACTGCTGGGTTCTCCGCTCCCGTAGACTCTCTTCCATTTCCGTGGAGTCTACATTGATTCGGGATCTCACTATTCGATCATCCTGTGGTAAATCTAATGAAATAACAAGAAGTACAACTCATTATGAAGGATCTCTCACCATCACTCAGAGGTCCCAGAAGTACCATTTCTTAAAGTTGCATTTGTAGAGATCTCATCTATGGAAACACCATATTTGGAATTATAATCATGGGAGTCAGTCATTCTTTCAAAGTGGCTACTTCGGCACATCGTTCATACAAAGCGAAGGATTCAACAAAGAAATGAATCATGGAATAAAGGTGCTCACAACAGCGTCTACAAAAATGGTAACTATCCAACTCTTACCTATTTACAATTTCACTAGCTATAGTGATTACAATCTCGAGAATTTGTTCGATCCTTCATACCTGCAAAGACGAACAAAATTCGTTATTCACAACCATAACGTGATTTGCATAAAACTGTGAAAAATTCACGAAACTTCCATCATGTGAACAATTCACATTATTTTCACCGCGTGAGCAAAACTCCCACCGAGTGAACACTCATTGGTTTTGTGCATATACTACCAGATCACAAAATCCATGCAAACAGTATTTCATCAAAAATTGTTTACTTCTAGCAATTGTTGAAAATCAAAAACTTAATTTCACATAAGTTTTCACTGTGTGAACATTCACTGGTTTTTCAAAAATTGGATAGACGTCCATTCTACAATTATGAAAACTCACATACATATATTATTTCCCCATGTATAATTGTCTACTTTCAACAATTGTTCAAAGTCAAAACATTGGCTTTAAAAAAATATATTTTAACGTGAAACTCACGTAAATTTGAAAATACATATATATATATTGCTCCCTCGCGCGAGCATCCGTGTTTGAAACGAGTATATTTTCAAAAATTTATGAAAGCTCACATATCGAAAATAAAAAAATTTCATGAAAGCTCATCAAAAAAATCTTTATTACTAACAAACTCACGTCTATTAAAAAAAAAAACCCTTTTCTCTTGAACGAGCATCCACCTTTGAAACGAGAGTTTATTCCCTTTTGGGAAATCTCACATATTAAAAAAAAAAATTTGGCTTTCGTGAAAGCGCGTAGACAAAAATTTTATCACTATATTTTGTTTGTTTCTTAACTACGAACGACGCACGTCTGTTCCTAAAACAAGGATTTCTTTTTGGGCTCGGGCCCGCAAACATTAAACCGACCAAAACAGGATACATGATCGTCCAAATCAGCAGTGCCTTATCTCTCCGTGACCACGAGATGACACTCCATCACACCATCAGGATCCTCACCTGAGAATTTTCTTGTACATGACACCATTGGAGAAAATCGGGGTTTTGAAAATACCTTTGTATGACTCAGTTCCGCTGCTCATCTCGTAGAAAATCACCATCTAATGCTTACTGCGGCACATGACTGTCCCTCACTAAGCATGGGACTTAATGTTGATGGTAGATTTTCGACAAGGGTCAAAATCATAAAATCATGATACTGCATGTTTCTGACCTGGATTCAGAAATGCATGTGACGATTCATATTTTACGAACCGTGAACGGTTTTCACGATCTCTGATTGAGTACCTCTCAGATCCACGATGAATATGATTCTCGAAAGGCCTCCAACTTGCTGAGCATTCGATGCCGTGCATTTAATCGCATCCCTATATGTAGAAGAAAGATTGGGCGGTCCTCCATACATAATTGTTTATTGAGAGGACAAAACGCCTTCAAGACGTCGGTGACCCTCGTTGTTCCCTGACTACATAGAGGTACCTGCCTCTACACAAAAGAACGATTGGGCGGTTCTCCGTCAGATTGAGAGCAATAACGCCTTCAGGACGTCGGTGATACTCACTGTTCCCTGACTATGTAGAGAGACCGTGTACATACCCAGAAGGTTCTCCGTAAGATTGAGATCAATAATGTCTTCAGGACATCGGCAACACTATACAAGAGATTAAATTCTATCGTGACATTCACCACTGAATACCTAGAAGATAATCTATCTTATCTCATTACTCCTATTTCATGATCGAAATGGTAATAGATAAACGTATTACTCCGATTTCATGATCGAATCCACGGCTGATCTCATGAAATGGTATTAGATATTACTCTGATTTCATGGTCGAACCCACGGCTGGTCTCATGAAATGGTAATATCACCACTTATTTTATTACTCCGATTTCATGGTCGAATCCACGATCCCATGGAATGGTAATACTTATTTTATTATTCCGAATTCATGGTCGAATCCACGGCTGATCCTAGGAATTGATAATAAAAAACTACTCACTTTTATTATTCAGTTTCATGAATCATTCTCCACTGAATTTCATAAATTAGTGATAAATACTCAACAATCGGGCATCTGGACTACCACTAAGTAAGCACCACAAAATAGTGCAAGTGTACTCGACAATGATGCACGAACGAGCACCCAAATGCGCGAATGCACATCCAAAATATGGACAAATGAGGAATCCCGCACAAAACAGTAGAGAGAAAATAACAATATTAAAATAATGGAGAAGCGCCCATTGGCCGGGCCAACCGGCCGTGCCCTAGACGTGGCCGGTCCCATGCTTCCTCCATTATTTTTCCTTATTTTTGTTGTTTTCATAAACTCATGAAGACTCCTCCATCTCAGCAACTTTCCTTGTTTGAGCAAAACTCATGTTTTCTCCATATTTTGTGGTTTCCCCAATTTTGTGTAGTTTTCACGAAAAATAATAATAATAAAAAATAAAGAAAGGTGTTGCGGGACCGGGCAACTTAGCCGGTCGGCCATGCCCTATCCGTGGCCGGTCTCACACCTTACAATCCCTAATTTTTCATAAATTGTTATTTTTCTCATCTTGTGAAACTCCCCTGTTTGCAAAAATCATGGTTTTTCCATATTTTCTCAGATATTGCGCAAACCATGAAACGCCAAAATTCAACATGGTCACATGACCGACTAGGCTACTCACGAAAAGAATATTAAAATATTTCTATTTTGATATTTATAAAATATTGATCAATTGAGCATACATGCTCATTCCAGCGAAAATCAAGAATTTCAGTCAAGATGAAACTCTTCTGAAAATTCACAATGTTGCTCTAACGCATATCAGAAAATGCTGAAACTCTCAGTACGGAAACACGGACACCATGGTAACACGTGCATGCCCTCTTGACTGACCATGGTCGTCCCTAGGGCTTGCGCAAATCCGATCCCACACGTTTTCCTAATTTTGACCTAATTTGTGCAATTACTCATATTGGGTCCAAGCTCTTTCCAAACAACTTGGGATTTGCTCAATCGACCATCAGCTGGTCCCACACCCTCAATGGCCGATCCCATGCCTTCTTGGCCGGTCCCTCACCCATCCATAAATTAGTTTTTATTACCTAATGCTCAGACGAACACTATTTCAGTAAATGATGAAACCAGCATTTAATCATCATTCTTTCACCAACTCTGGTGCACGCTCACTCAAGCGCTCGGCCACCACGTGGACGTCCATAATTCCACGTGGTCGGTCACTCGACCTATTTTCAGCGATCCACCAATTAACGAACAATCGATCAAAAACTAGGGTCTTGAACAAATGCTCAACAAATCATCATTCTGAGCATGTTCACATACCGAATAAATTTATGTTGATCCAGTAAACAACACGCCGATTAATTGTATAATATTTGGTAATCTACCAATATTTTAATTAATATTTTATTGGGCCACATCACCAATAAATAATCCGTCGAATTGAGCAATACTTGCTCAATTGCTCGAATATTGATCTAATTATCAATATTCAGTAATTATTCAGTAGTCCGTCGAATAGAGCAATTGCTCAATTTCTCGAATATTGATCCAACTATCAATATTCAGTAATTCGTCGAATTGAGCAATACTTGCTCAATTTCCCAACTATCAATATTCAGTAATTCGCAATACTTGATCAATTGCTCGAATATTGGTCCAACCATCAATATCCAGTAATTCGTCGAGCAACACTTGCTCAGTTAATCGAATGTTCCACTGAGAAATTCGTCATTCATGATCAATTCAACAAAATCTAGACTCATTGTCTAAATCAGTCAACGTGACTAATTAAACACACGTCTGTCATGCAGACTCCACGATTCGTGAGACATCAATCACGTCATAAATGGGGGATATTACTTAGGGTTTTGGTCTGGCGGTCTACGGCACGTGGATACATCCACAACGAGAGAATGTGAGTAAGTCGTGCAACGGTTGAAGGAGTTAGCAAAGTATTGGGTGAATGATCAACCAAGTCTCCGCACGACCTGGAACTGGTTTCACCACGATCTTCCACTTTCCCACTCTTTCACTCAAGAAACCGTCACACTTACAGGAATCAGGGTGTTCATCGTTCTTGCAATATAAATAAGTCTAAATCGAGGACAACCGAACATAATCACCATTCATCAACAACTCGATTTAAAACTGATTCACAGAACTCAACTTCAGCAGTTCACCAAAAATTGCAGAAACCTTCAACACATCCACAATCCTTGATCATCACTAATCCCACACGATTCTCAGCTTCCCTCCTACAGATCAACCCCTTTTTTGCGACCGAATTGACTCTAGAACGACCATTGACTTGGTTTAGGCCGGAGTCCTACAGATTGATCTCTCGAATATAAGCACTCCCTTTGCAGTGTATCTGTGTGAGGTTGAACAGTTTGGTCAGATCGATTCCCTCATTCCCTAAAAAACCAGCAAACCGTTTTTCCCCATCCACAAAGGGAAATCACCCACCATGCATTCCAATTAGGCACATTTTAATTTACCCCAGGTTATCGTGGACCAAAATTTAATTTTCTCAGTCAATGCCATATCCATGTATTTAGCCTGCCAGTGTGTTGATGTGCAACACTCTCCCTATAAAAATTCTAATTGAGAATGCCAACCTTTAGTGCAAAAAATGTGAGACCAAATTAAGTCGACATTTCCATAGTCAGGTACTTCTCCCATTCTTCATTTTGAAGTTAAAGATAATTGTAGTTGTAGATGGGGAAAAACGATTTGCTGGAATTGAGGAGACGACCGTGTGGAGACTCCTTGAACCGAGCGAAATGTTGAACCTCACACAAATGTATTGCAAGAAGGGAGTGTTTTAAGTTCGAGAGATCAATCTGTAGGACTCCGGCCTAAACCAAGAACAATAGTCGTTCTAGAGTCAATTCGGTCACAAGAGAGGATGGGTTGATCTGTAGGAGGGAAGCTGAGAAATGTGTGGGATCAATGGTGATCTGAGATTATAGGTGTGTTGTGACTTCAGTGTAAGAACGCTCTGAATGATTGAATTTTACTCAATTGAGAGTGATTGCTTAGACAATGAGTTCGTGTAGACGAAAGATTGTCTGTATGAACTTGCAGAGAAAATCCTTGTTTTAGACGAATGTTTGAGTATTCAAATCTCGTCCTTTCAATCAGGATTCAGAGACATCTTATAATGCCGGAGTTGAAAACACCATGATCCCATGAAGTGTGACAGTTGCTGGAATCAGAGAGTGGGGAAGTGGGAAATCATGTCAAAACCAGTTGCTCATCGTGCGGAGACTTAGTTAATTTTCCACCCACTACTTTGCTGACTCTTCCAACTGATTGCACGACTTGCTCACATTCTCATCGTGTGTATGAACACACGTCCCGTAATCCGCCAGACTAAAACCCTAGTTAATATCCCCCCATGTGACACGATTGATGTCTCGTGATTGTGGAGTCAGTTGCTGACTTTATGGGATGGTGAGTCCTTGTATTTTCTGAGTTGAACATAATTTGCAAATATTCTGAGACTCATGAATTAAATGTCTGCTGAGACGAGGTATTATTATGTTGATAAACTAGGACGAGCAAGTGTTGCTGAATTGCAGAATATTGATGGTTGAACCAATATTATTTTAATCTGAGCAAATATTGCTGGCTTGAGCAAGTATTGCCGGTTTGAGCAAATATTACCGGCTTGAGCAAATATTGCTTGTTTGATGAATTGTTGGCAGCAGGACCAAATAAAATATTAATTTAAGATACTGACTGCTGGGTCGATTATAATAAATAAAAGTGTTTATCGTAGGATCAACATAAAATTATCAGCCTTTGAATCTGCTCAAAATTATGTTTTTGCAGAGCTCTGTATTCAAAACCTTAATTTAATGAATAAACGATTTATTGAAAATCAGCGAAGCAGGGACCACAGGGACCGGCTGCAGGGGACGATGAGTCGACCATGTAACGCCCAGATGCTTGAATGAGTAAAATACCAAAGTCTCTTGAAGACCAGTTGGTGAAAGAATGATTAAATGTTGATTTAATAATTTATTAAAATAATGTTCGTGTGAGCGACAGATAATAAAACCTAATTGTGAAAAGATGAGGGACCGACCAAGAGGTCATGGGACCGGCTCTTGGTGGCCGTGGGACCAATTGATGGTCGTTTGAGCGAACCCTCAATTGTTTGAAAATAGTTTGAACCTAACATGAGCAATTGAGTAAATTAGGTTAAAATCATTAAAACGTGGGACCGACCATTTGCAAGCCCTAAGGTCACCCTTGGTCGGTCAAGGGGATGTGCCCGTGTCACCATGGTGTTCGTGTCTCAGTCCTGAGAGTTTCGATATTTTCTGGTGCGCGTTTGAGCAACATTTTGAGAAAATATGCAGGATTCAGGATTTTACTGAAACTAGGAAAAATACATGAGATGATGAAAAATAATAGATAAAATAGGGAATTACAAGGTGTGGGACCGGACACGGCTAAGGCATGGACGACTGGCTGACGAGCACGGTCCCACACATTTTTCCCAATTTTATGTGATTTTATGTATTTTCTCTGAACTGAGGGAAATTCCATGAAACTAGAGAGTTTTATGAAATTAGGTAACTTCCATGAGATGACAGAAATAAAATAATAATAAAATAGGGAATGATGGAGTGTGGGACCGGAAATGGCCAAGGCGTGGCTGGCCGGCCAACAGGCACGGTCCCAGGGAACTCTTCCCAATTTTATGTATTTTTCATGATTTTAGGGAATATTCATAAAATCAAAGAGATTTGTTGAAACCAAAGTATTTTGTTGAAATCAGGGAGTTTTCATGGAATGAGGAAAACAAAACAAGTAATAATAATAAAATAAGGGGCGTGTGGGACCAGCTAGGGCATGACCGGCCGACTAGAGCCCGGTCCCACGGGTTGCCTAATTTTATAATAATTTTCATGGGTTTAGGAAAAATTCATGAAATCAAAGAATTTTCATGGTTTTAGGGAAATAAGAAAATAATGGGGAACCGTGATGTGTGGGACCGGCCACGGCCAGGGAATGGCCGGCCGGCTAGTGGGCTTGGTCCCACGACACCTTTCCTAATTTTATTATTTCTTTGACATAAGGAAATATCATGAGATTAGGGAATTTCCTTGAAACGAAGGAGATTTGCTCAAATGAAAGGATTTTCATGAGAACGGAGAAAAATAATAAAATATAAAATTGGGAGCGGGACTGGTCACGGCATGACTGGCCGGATGGTGAGCCCAGTCCCCTGGCACCTTTGCAAATATTTTATTATTATTATTATTCTTATTTTGCATAGGTTCATCATTCCTTCGTGTTCTCAAATGCTCGTTCGCGCATTCAGATGCTGGTCTGTGCATTATTGCTAAACACACTTGCACCATTTTAGTCAGGGCTTATTCGATGCTCAGATGCCTGCACGTTGAATATTTATTACTAATCCATGGAATTCTGCTGGGAAAACCATAAATTGAAGTAATGAAACATTCAAAGAATCGTAGAATATAGTTGAATATTCAGCTACTATTAGAGATAATTAATCGATGGCTCAATACTAGCAGGGCTTCCTATCTAGGAGCATTAATTATCTGAGAGTTGAGCAATATGAACTTGCTAGAGTGTCATATTTCTCCTATATAGTCAGGGAAAACCTGGTTGCATCCTGAAGACGTTGTTGCTCTATACTAGCAGGCATGTTGTCTAGGAGCCGTCCAATATTTCGATTTTATACAGAAACAATTACTGAAATTGCTCAGTATTCATGAGATGTGTCGTGGCCTCAGCCGGGAGACTACACATCTACATATACTCTGAGAGATAGCCTTCTCAGTCAGAGGTTTTATGGCATAAGATTTCGTGCTTCAATGAGAGACATGAGCCTCAATACTCATCCGATTGTTGGATCAGGAGCATGTATAATTATGGTTTTATGATTTTAACCCTTGTCGAAAATCCACCATCTACATTAAGTCCCATGCTTAGTGAGGGGAAGTCATGTTCCTCAGTCAGCACTAAATGGTGATTTTCTAGTTTCAGACGAAATAAGTAATTGAACTTAGTCGTAAGATAGAATGTTACCGGATTTTCAATTGCACGAGAACCATGGATTGAACGAAGATCCCAGTATCATGATCGAGCATCGAGCACAAATTGGTGTAGAACTGCTGATTTGGTGATCGAACCTTGGTTTATTTAGGATTCATGGGTCAGAGCCCAAGAAAAGAAATCCTTGTTTTAGGAACAAACGCTCGTTCGTTTGTTAATTTAAGGAACAAACGAAATAGACCTCAGTCTGATGATATAAAATTTTGTCTATGAGCTTTCACGAAAACCAAAATTTTATTTTTTAAAATATGTGAGATTTCACAAAGTGCAATAAACTCTCGTTTCAAAGGTGGATGCTCGTACGAGAGAAAAGTTTTTTTTTTAATAAACGTGCGTCTGTTAGTAATAAAATTTTGTTTATGAGCTTTCATGAATTTTTTTATCTTCGAGCTTTCAGAAATCTTTGAAAATATACTCTCGCTTCAAAGACAAATGCTCGTGCGAGGGAGCAAAAAAAAATATAGATATATTTTTCAAATTTACGTGAGTTTCACGTTAAATATTTATATATTTTGTAAAATCGTGTTTTGATTTTGAACAACTGTTGAAAGTTGACCATTATACATGGTGAAATAATGTTTGTATGTGAGTTTTCACAATTTTAGAATGGACGTCTATCTAGTTTTTGAAAAACCAGTAGATGTTAAAATTCACGTGGGTTGTTCACGGTTTTATGAAAATCAATCATGATTTTGAATAATATATTTTGCTCGTCTTTGCAGGTTTGAGAGAACGAGCAAGTTTTCGAAATTCTGACGTTATAATCACTACAGCTAGTGAAATTGTAAATAGGTAAGAGTTGGATTGTTACCATTTTGTTACGCGTTTGTTATTGGCATGTCTTTCGCCTCAGATAGTGGTGACTTCTGGTTACAACCACTCTTCTGGCCCTTCCGGGGAACGCTCCGGAAATATCAAGTCAAATATGAAGTCTTCTGCAGATGTTCATGCCGAGGTGAATCAACCTTTCAGAGACGCTGGAAAGCTGATGCATTTATGTCTCTCGATCATCTGGGAGTCGTCCGTGATGGAATCAACGCTTTCTTAGCCTTAGCGGATGCAGAAGAGAAGCAGTGACGAGATGAATTATTAATGAAAAGGAAAGCTGAAGATGAAAGGCTTGCAGCTTAGCAGCAAAACGCCGCCGGCTTCAGCAAATGAGACTAACGGCTGAAGATGAATTCTGATCACGCGCGGAAGGCGTAGATGAATGAAGAATTTCGTCATAATTCGTCATCAGAAAATTCAGAAGTCAGGTCTTCATTGAAAATGCTGTAGAATCTTCGTCGGATGTCGGATTTTAGTGATCTACCCATGTTTCTTCATCCTCAGAAAATTTCCAAGCTTTAGCAGAGAAGATTTTCGGCTTTTGAGTACGTTTAAGGGACGAAATTGACGAAACAGTAAACTTCCAGGAGACTTCCAGAAATGTTTCAGCTGGTATGTAGTCCAATGTTTTTGCCACATCGTTTTGCTCGTTTCTCCAATTGCTATGAATTTTGGATATGTTGTAGAAGACATTCATACGAAGAGAATGGTATTGACCCATCCCTAGATTCTTCACCAATTTCTCCCAGATCTCTGCCTTGTGCGTGACAGTGTAAAATCATCTCAGGCGAGCTTGTTGTAAAACACTCATGTTGTGTCTTTAGACCATTCGCTTGTGTCTGGAACGGTTGGTGAAGAATTTTAATGTAATTGATTCATTTGAGATAATGACCCCTTGATTGATACATGAGCATGGTGCTTGCAGTGCCATCTTGTTTCTGTCAGCCGTAGAAACATCACTTTTGAAACCCTGGTCACGGGACCATAACTGAGGTTGCTCTCAAGAGTGGGTGATGTAATGACCATGGTTGTATGTCCTGGTGGTAGCGTTCCTTTTATAATGAATGATTAGCACATGAGAGTCTGGTGCCACGGGTCTTGGACTGTGAAACTGATCATCATGATCAGTGGACCGTCAGTCCCAGTATTTTGTTAAATCTCTCATTTTCGTTTTCTCTTCTTCTGGCAAGACTTGGATAGAGGACCTAGGTAGAAAAATTGATGTAAATACCTAGGTGGTCTAAGTTTAAGGTACCTTGATGAAGGACTTAGTGAAAAGACCCGGTGGACACCAATCGATTGTGGAAGTTATGAATCCCGTCTAAGAATTGCTGCTTGCATGTTGTATGCTCTGGAAGCTGTAGGAACCTCATATAGTGTCGGAATTCGGTGCTTGACCCTAAATTTTGAATCCAAGAGACTGAGTTATCACATGAGGAAAGAATCACTCAATTTGGAGTTGTAAAGGTCAGCCAACGAAGCATGCACATTTGTAATTTGTAATCCCGTACAAAATTTTCAGATTTTGTAGACCTGACAGTAAAGGCCATATCTTTCAGCTCGTGTATCCGATATATGCACCATTTTGGTATGTTGTAGAAGAGACATAGACGAACATATTTCTTTCAGGAAGAATTGTCCCATTCCTCACCCATTGGTACGTTTTTGTAAACCCATGGCCTGAAGTGTGTTGTATCTCATTTGTAGAGGTGATGGGAAGATCTTGTAGAAGAATTTGAATTCTTCCCGTCAGTCGTGTAAGCTTTGGGAAGGCTTTCATGTGAACATGTTATCATGTCTACACATCTTGATATGAATCATTAGTTCTTGGAGAAGTCCGCTTCATGTGTAACACTTCAGAGAATGGTTAGTTGATGAAGCCTTGTCATGAGGATGTTGCTCCTGAGACTGTTGTTGATGCTGAGACCACGACTGAATTTTGTCCAGATGTTCTTGTTGATGCCGATACTATGGTTGGAGTTGCTCCAGATACCGGAAAAGGCTAGAACCATGATTATCGATATAGCCTTTTCTCCTTCATCCAATGAGCCTTTTACATTCACGAACTAGTTGGTGAGTTGAGCATTCCTAAGATGAAGATGTTCTAGGATTTCAACCCAAATTCTCCTGAATATGACTTTATTGTGAAGTGGCTTCGTCAGGGAATCGATGTTGTTGTGGCAGATAACAGCGGCAGTCTCCATTCTGGATGTGAGTATAAAAGTTCCTTGGTCGTGCAAGGCTTGTGATGTAGAGAGCTTCCGTTGATGAAGTTTCATGGAATCACATCAGATTGCAAATTCCAATAAGATTAAGTCCCCAGTGTATGTTGAAGGAGTTTGTGCCATCCATGGACGAATGATGTTGCATCTGCTTCAGAATTCTTATCATGAGATAATGAAGAATTAGCGATTGTAATTTAGTTGACTTTGATTGCGCTGGTGTTGAATCAGTGTGTCATCGTCGAGATATTTGTGCTGAAGCTAGATGAGCCGTTATAGGAGGTGTACTCTTTGATTGGGAGCACAATTTGAAGGCTTCTTGAGCGTTGAAGCGTCGTATCCCTTGAGCATGTATTAGGTTTGATCATTTGGGTCCCAACTATCTTCTGTTGATTCAGCATTCCTTTAGTCGCGGTAGTGGGATGAAACACTTGTGAAGACATCAGAGCTTTCTGATTTTGTGGCACACGTGAACACTCCTGCAAGGCTATGGAGAAATTCCCAAATTGTTCTTTACCGTGTTTGAACATCATTTTAGTAATGAATGTCTCAGTGATATGCTCGATTCGGAGAAATGTCAGATTCAACCACTTGGTAAAATATTGCTGAAGTGAGATTACCCACTTATAGCGTCTTGCAATAGCATAGATGCTAGCAGAATTGAGTCCCCATGCTAGAATCACATGTGAGGAAATAAATGACATAGACATGGGAGGAATGAGACTTACCTGAGTGCAGGACCTTTTGATGAATTTCTATGCATCTTTTGCAGGTTTTTGTTTCAACCTCGTCAAAGTTCGAAATTCCTCCAAGTGCTCTGATGATGGAACGTCCGCCAAACCTTCTGGATCAGAATTTTCTTCGTTTGAGAGATGTGTAACCAAAGGCGCTTTGTAAGTACCCATATTTTCAGCGTGGATCCACGCTCGTGTGAAGGGCATGTCATATCCTGGATCTTCCTGATTATGTGAAACTTGGTTTCTGTCCAGGTTGAAGTTATGTTCACTTTGAGAGTGATGTAGACATAAGTATTTCCGAGCGTTCTTTCAAGGTCTCTGATTGAGATGGGAGCATGAGTAGCTTCTTGTCGAGTGATGCCTGTGGATTCGATGGTTTTCAGTGGAATGTTGTTGATGGTTGTGCCAACATCGATCGACGTTCTTCCAAATTTGTTTCTTCTGAGATTGAATGTGGTAAGCATTCCCCAGTCGTACATCTCTTGGTCTGTGGCTGGAGGCTCAAGAAGAATTTCCGGAATGGACTTCTTGACACAATGTGGTTCAGTGTTGTGAACATGTCTCTCCTTTGTGCCTTCGACAAATAGAGCAATTCACGTTTCGACCAAGGATTGAACTGCTTCTTTGACTGGTTGTTCATAGAGCGTAAAGGTTTTGATTAGAGAGAATTCTTGTGTACTCCTGGGATTCTCCATTTTTTCTTCAGTTGGCTCTCTCCTGATGAACGACGATTTGATCGCACCATCTTGAACCCAGACTTCCAGTAACTCGAACACTCCTTCATGGGAAGAGAGAAGTTTGAGTTTGTATGATCATTTCCCGTTCGTTGATGTCGGGTCGAGGTTTGTGCATTTCAAGATTGGTTATCTTTTCTTTGCGCCTTCAGAGGATCCTGGGATATTGGAGAAGCGCTTCGATGATGTGTCTCGGCTTTCCTTTCATTCCTTTCAGCAACAACGTTTGTTGAAGGCTGGATATTGTACTGATTGTTAACTAGGCGTCAGCTGCTTCGAGGTTCCTCGATCTTGAAGACTTTGATCTTTCCAGTAAAGCAGGTGCAGTAGTCGCTGATCGTTTGGTTGCTTCATGAAGCTCTGAAAAATCTGGAACTGGAGATTTTCCAGCAAGGCTCTGTAGACCGGGATCATCCCATTTATGCACATATCTACAAGTTGTTGCTCTGTGACGTTTGGATCATGGAAGTCCAAAGCTTGAACTCTGAACCTTTTCAAATAGTCATTGGGATGCTCGTTGGTCCTTTGAAACATTCTTCCAAGATCAGAGAGAGTGACTTGTTCTGAAACAAAGAAGTACTTCCTGTAGAAGGAATTGATCATTTATCCCCAATTATTGATGGTCCCTGGTGTGATATTGTTGTACCAGGTGTATGCCCTTCCTTTTAAAGATTTTGAAAATTCCTTGAGGCGAACAACATGGTTGTGTTCGTGTTCTCCTAAAGCTTCCAGGAAACGAGAGACATGCTCTCGAGCATTGCCAGTTCCATCATACAGAGTGAAGGTCGGAGAAGTATAACCTTTCGGAATAGGGATCCTTTGCGTAGCGACAGGATATGAAGGCTGGTGACGATGGACATGTGAGGTCTTATCCTTTCCACGATTCTCCAGAAGGCGTTCCAAATCTTCCCGGGTAATGAAATTTGATGATTCCTTTGCTGATGGATCGTCTGCAGCTTTGCGGACTTCGTCATCATCCACTTTATGAATTGTAATCACCCCAGGATCAGCATCTGAGGATTTCTCCTTTTCTTTTCCCTTTCCTTGAGTTTTCTCTGACATCTTGTCAGTGAGAGTCTTCACGTGGTCAAGTAGCTCCTGCTATGCTACAGCCATATCAGTTTGATTCTTTGCAAGAGTCTCTTGCACTTTGATGAGATCAGCAATGGTAGGTGGTAGGTTTCCTTTGACTTCCTCAGGGTGTCGGCCGAACAGAGGATGACCTTCCTTGTTAGCGTGAGGAGGACTTACATCACCACCGTCGGTGTTAGAGGCCAGAATGGTTTCCGGCATATCCTCATTGTTGTTGTTGCTAGTGCTAGCGCCATTTGTATTGGAACCTGTAACTAACCCAGACCTAAGACCAGCCATCTTGTGAAATTGCGAGATTGAAACCGAGAGATTAATCTCCCACTGTGGTCGCCAATCTGTAGATGGGGAAAAACGATTTGCTGGTTTTTACGGAATTGAGGAGACGACCGTGTGGAGACTCCTTAAACCGAGCGAAATGTTGAACCTCACACGGATGCACTGCAAGAAGGGAGTGTTTTAAGTTCGAGAGATCAATCCGTAGAACTCCGTCCTAAACCAAGAACAATGGCCGTTCCAGAGTCAATTCGGTCACAAGAGAGGATGGGTTGATCTGTAGGAGGGAAGATGAGAAATGTATGGGATCAATGGTGATCTGAGATTATAGGTGTATTGTAAATTCAGCGTAAGAATGCTCTGAATGATTGAATTTTACTCAATTAAGAGTGATTGCTCAGACGATGAGTTCATGTAGACGGAAGATTGTCTGTATGAACTTGCCGAGAAAATCCTTATTTTAGACGAATGTTCGAGTATTAGAATCTCGTCCTTTCAATCAGGATTCAGAGACATCTTATAATGCAGGAGTTAAAAACACCATGATCCCATGAAGTGTGACAGTTGCTGGAGTCAGAGAGTGGGAGAGTGGGAAATCATATCAAAACCAGTTGCTCATCGTGCAGAGACTTGGTTAATTTTCCACCCACTACTTTGCTGACTCTTCCAACTGATTGCACGAATTGATCACATTCTCATCGTGTGTATGAACACACGTACCGTAAACCGCCAGACCAAAACCCTAGTTAATATCCCCCCATGTGACACGATTGATGTCTCGTGATTGTGGAGTCATTTGCTGACTTATGTGACGATGAGTCCTTGTATTTGCTGAGTTGAACATAATTTGAAAATGTTCTGAGACTCATGAATTAAATGTCTGCTGAGACGAGGTATTATTATATTGATAACCTAAGACGAGCAAGTGTTTCTGAATTGTTGAATATTGATAGTTGAACCAATATTCTTTAATCTGAGCAAATATTGCTGGCTTGAGCAAATATTGCTAGTTTGAGCAAGTATTGCCGGTTTGAGCAAATATTACCTGTTTGAGCAAATATTGCTCGTTTGATGAATTGTTGGTAGCAGGACCAAATAAAATATTAATGTTAGATACTGACTGCTGGGTCGAGTATAATAAATAAAAGTGTTGATCTTCAGATCAACATAAAATTATCAGCCTTTGAATCTGCTCAAAATTATGTTTTTGCAGAGCTCTGTATTCAAAAGCCTAATTTTAATGAATTAACGATTTATTGAAAATCAGCGAAGTAGGGACCATTGGGACCGGCTGCAGGGGACGATGAGTCGACCATGTAACGCCCAGATGCTCGAATGAGTAAAATACCAAAGTCTCTTGAAGACCAGTTGGTGAAAGAATGATTAAATGCTGGTTTAATCATTTATTAAAATAATGCTCGTGTGAGCGACAGATAATAAAACGTAACTGTGAAAAGATGAGGGACCGATCAAGAGGTCATGGGACCGGCTCTTGGTGGCCGTGGGACCAATTGATGGTCGTTTGAGCAAACCCTCAATTGTTTGAAAATAGTTTGAACCTAATATGATCAATTGAGCAAATTAGGTTAAAATCATTAAAACGTGGGACCGACCATTTGCAAGCCCTAAGGTCACCCTTGGTCGGTCAAGGGGATGTGCCCGTGTCACCATGGTGTTCGTGTCTCAGTCCTGAGAGTTTCTATATTTTCTGGTGCGCGTTTGAGCAACATTTTGAGAAAATATGCAGGATTCAGGATTTTACTGAAACTAGGACAAATACATGAGATGATGAAAAATAATAGATAAAACAGGAAATTACTAGTTGTGGGACCGGCCACGGCTACGGCATGGACGGCCGGCTGACGAGCACGGCCCTACACATTTTTCCCATTTTTATGTAATTTTATGTATTTTCTCTGAATTGAGGGAAATTCCATGAAACTAGAGAGTTTTATGAAATTCGGGAACTTCCATGAGATGAGAGAAATAAAATAATAATAAAATAGGGAATAATGGAGTGTGAGACCGTCAGTGGCCAAGGCATGGCCGGCCGGCCAACATGCACGGTCCCATGGCACTCTTCCCAATTTTATGTAATTTTCATAAAATCAAAGAGATTTGTTGAAACCAACGTATTTTGTTGAAATCAGGGAGTTTTCATGGAATGAGGAAAACACAACAAGTAATAATAATAAAATAAGGGGCGTGTGTACCGGCTAGGGCATGACCGGCTGATTAGAGCCCGGTCCCATGGTTTTCCTAATTTTATAATAATTTTCATGGGTTTAGGGAAAATTCATGAAATCAGGGAATTTTCATGGTTTTAGAGAAATAATAAAATAATGGGAAACCGTGAGGTGTGGGACCGGCCGCGGTCAGGGCATGGCCAGCCGGTTAGTGGGCTTGGTCCCGCGACACCTTTCCTAATTTTTTATTTCTTTGACATAAGGAAATATCATGAGATTAGGGAATTTCCTTGAAACGAAGGAGATTTGCTCAAATGAAAGGATTTTCATGAGAACAGAGAAAAATAATAAAATATAAAATTGGGCGCGGGACTGGTCACAGCATGACTGGCCGGCTGGTGAGCCCAGTCCCCTGGCACCTTTGCAAATATTTTATTATTATTATTATTTTTCTTCCTATTTTGCATAGGTTCATCATTCCTTCGTGTTCTGAAATGCTCGTTCGCGCATTCAGATGCTGGTATGTGCATTATTGCTAAACACACTTGCACCATTTTAGTCAGGGCTTATTCGATGCTCAGATGCCTGCACGTTGAATATTTATTACTAACCCATGGAATTCTGCTGGGAAAACCATAAATTGAAGTAACGAAACATTCAATTAATCGTGGAATATAGTTGAATATTCAGCTACAGTTAGAGATAATTAATTGATGGCTCAATACTAGCAGGGTTTCCTATCTAGGAGCATTAATTATCTGAGAGTTGAGCAATATGAACTTACTGGAGTGTCATATTTCTCCTATATAGTCAGGGAAAACCTGGTTGCATCCTGAAGACGTTGTTGCTCTATGCTAGCAGGCATGCTGTCTAGGAGCCGTCCAATCTTTCGATTCTGTACAGAAATAATTACTGAAATTGCTCAGTATTCATGAGATATGTCGTGGCCTCAGATGGGAGACTACACATCTACATATATTTTGAGAGTCATCCTTCTCAGTCAGAGGTTTTATGGCATGAGCTTTCATGCTTCAATGAGAGACATGAGCCTCAATACTCATCCGATTGCTGGATCAGGAACATGTACAATTATGATTTTACGATTTTAACCCTTATCAAAAATCCACCATCTATAATAGCTCTGGGCAATGAGGTCCAGAAGATGATTCAGGACCTTGAACTCATGGAGAGGTTAGAGGTAAAAGTCCTAAATCCATCTTACCGTCACACCTTATAACAAGAAGTTAGTAACCCACCAAAGTTAATATTAGTCGAAGTGTGTAATATTTAATATGTTAATCACTGTTATAATTGGAAGAATCATCAGAGGTCGCGGTACTGGTTCCCACGATTTTTTCACCAGGCTGTGGATTTTCTGGTAACTTTGCACTCTTTTAACATAAAGCATCCATGGTCCACAACATCCATTTTTTACAACAATCAAATAGGAAACCTAAGTCCGAATACGAGGACGATTAAGCATCCATGAATTTAGTAGAAGATGATGAACGAGTAAATTAGCATTCTTGCCCTACTGCATGCTTTTCAGATGGAATAAGAATTTTAATTAGTCAGGTGTTGTTGGTTTTTATCGTTTTTTGGTCGATATGGTCGATGAGACACAGACACAACTAAACCTTAGAACATTATCCCTCTTGCATTTAGATTCCACATATTTTTAATTTAGATGCTCATTGTATTTGAAATGATAGTGGTTGAAATTTTAAGGCGTTCCAAGGCCCAAGCAAAATTATTGGAGCGACAAAAATATTCCTGATGTTGAACAACTAAACTTTAAGTCGTTCCAAGGCTATCCTGTGAAAACTTAACGCTCAATAAAAGATCAGAATATTTCCATTACCCTGCCGTTATGGCACGGGTTGACCCCAGTATAATAGTCTTACGGCCCCAGCTCAACTTCCCATATTAGTGTCAGTTTACATAACTTTTTTTTTCTCATTCCAGGGTATATTCCTAATTTTATAACATTAGTAAACACCTAATATTATTAGTACTAATGGAATCAGTCTGCATTTAGGCACTCATTTCCAGCAAAAAAAGAAAATCAATCACTTAATTTAATTTCATCAATACTCTATCATTATTGGAGCGTTTGTAATCGAGTTTCGAGGTTAGTGGCATGTTTCTAATTAACCAAAACATGTGCCGACAATTGCATTTTTTTGTTACCTAACAAACCATTATCCCTTGCAATAGGTGCACTTGCATTGGCAACTACCAATGCCTCTAAGAGTATTGATCAAACTGGAGGTATGAGTCAATGAATTCAAAAAGAAGTAAGTGCCCAGAACAAAAAGTAGTACCATCTTTTTTTGACTGCTAAAACCACGACATAAATTTACACAGGCTCAAATTCGATGACAACTGAGTCACAATGACCGGCGCGCCACAACCGGATGATCCCAGTGAAAATATGAAGACTACTCAGGAAGCAACTTAGTTTAGTTTAGAATGTAATGATGATTACGATGAGAGAGAAACAAATCAGATGTCTTTTTTCTCTACCAAACATATTTCAATATATTTAGAGAATGATACATAACAGAATTGCTCAAATTGGGTCAACTCCATAAAAGACTAAATTGCGGGTAATTTACTTTGAAAATACAATATGTTAGTATTTTACTTAACAAAAGACATGTAATAGAGCGTAAGAGCTACAACAAAGTGACACTAAAGCATCAATTTAGTAAAAAAAAAATGGTATAAGCCTGCTCAATTTAGTAAACAATATTTTTTAGCAGATAAGATTCCAATATGTTGTTACTTGTTTTTCTAATCATCTGATTTAGTATATGTAACCAATTTGATTGCTTACAAATTTTCCGAGCAGTTGCACATTGATAAATTCTTTTGAACAACTATATCAAGTTTGTAATGTTTAATGAAACTTCTAGAATTCATTCGTATATCTACTAATAGCAATAACAATGTAACACAATGTACATGTTTGGATTACATGATTATAAGAATCCATAAAATCATCCATTAACTAACACAGAAAAATGAGATGTTCATCCCCACTCTCAGTTGTTATATTTCTACTAAACCAGTAACTACACACATTCACAAAATCACCAAAAACATAATCTATGTCACCACTTTCATCCACCCCATCGATCAACGACATCATGAGAAACATGATCAACAATATGATATGGTTCTCTCTTCCTTAGATCAGAAAAACAAAATTCAATTTAGTGAAATCAAGTACATTATTTAGATTCAAATAAAAATTCAACTCACGAAAGAGAAAAGTCATATTGTCCTAATTTTATTCCGCGCATTTACTTTTTCTTGAATTTATTGACTTGTGGTATATCCAAATTGATTAACACTCTATTGGCAGTGGTAGTAGCTAATTCAAGCGCACATGTTGCAAGGTATAGTTGTCTGTTAAGTGAATAATTAGTAACATAGGCCTTGGAACTCGCTTAAAAACGGTCTAGTAAAAATTAAAATTATCAGAGTATTCTTATGTTCCTATACAACACCCTCTTTTACTGATTTGCACCATTCAACCCAAACAACAACGTCATAAGATTAATCGTTAAATTATTAAGGATCTGAGTTTATAATTTAGAAATAATATACCTTTTAAATCAAAGTTACTTACTTTATATCTTCGATGATTATCTCTCTCTTATGAACTTCGCCAGACCCTTTTTGGCCATCAAATGCAACCATAATAATACCTGAAAAAGATTTCAATCTTTTAATAGTATCTGCAAGTAACAATGTTGTCAATTATATGTATCTTATATATGTCGCATGGAAAATACAAAGGTATATTGTCTCTTACTTAGATGGAGTGTAGTGTCCTTCACTTTTTTTCGCACTTTTGAAATTTATAAATTAAATTTGTGGTCAGGAAATCCTGATTCACCAATGTATAGTTGCTTCACTTTGCTGAACTTGATAAACCACCGAACGTGTTTATAGTTAACAATTCAGAAACGTCCCTTGAGGCAGAGAGATTAAACCTTTCGATGGAATATAAATTCTCTTCCACCAGCTGGGTTTCTAATATTTCTATCAGTTGCTTTGTACCTTTGTACCTACATAATTCAAGAGATAGGCATCCAAAGAGGGGATTTTCTTACCTTTTCATCCATTAAGTGCAGTTCCAGCGCATACACTTCCTTTGTCTTTCCATTTTCTTATTTCCAAATATTTAAAATCCTTGCCTTGACCACCTTATGATGAACTTGGTAAGGATCTAGGTAATCAAACATAATGTAATCCATGTTCCCTACTATTTTATCTACTTAAATTATCATAAGCAGAAATGTAATCAGTAGACCTTTAGACCACTGGTTAAAATATAATATTTATATGCATAAGAATGATTTTGCAAAAAGATGATCACAAACCTTGGTATTTTTCTCCGAGTATTTGCACCCGGCATGTTTACCTGTATCAGCATTTGTTTTTCAAATATAAGCATAAAATTTATGTTAATTATTATTAAAAATCACGCAATCGAACGATTTTTATTAGACATACAAAGAAATAAATTAAGAAAAGCGTATCCAGAGAATCATGTGTTCTGTATCGCAAAAGAGTCTTTGGTATATGTTCAGAATACACAGTCGTTTATCCTATGTATAGATTTCAAAGAGGCCTTGTTAAGGAAATCGGTGTTTCCATATAATTAGAACTGTATTAATTTCCCAATAAGGAAATCAACATTTTATAATAACCAAATTTGTATTAGGTTTCCTATACCCAGCCTAAATCAATTTTGTTATTTATTATCAGTCGACTCCCTAAACTAATACACGTAAGTGAACTTGAATTTGGCGTGGTGTATTTTATAGTTCAAATTGGGCTAGTATTTGACTTGTAGCCATGGGTGATTACCTTATTACTCGTTGCATGAATTTTACCCCACATCATTTGAACCTGGTTAGTACTTTTTTTTTCCTTCAAAAATTTAGATTTTGAATAAGAATAATATATTGATAATTACAGATTCTCCTTGAGTCAGCAGTAATGTTGAGCAAAAATAAATGCAAACAAAAGCTTGTTGTACAATGGAAGTCAACTACATGCACACTAAAGCAAGTAACGACCCATCGAATATTTAAACGAACAAACAAAAAAGTGAATCGATCATTTAAAGTTTCCCATGACATTTATTTAGTGTGCAACTAATACGACAACACCTTTTTCACATCCCTACACCAAAAAATTGGTAAACCAAGGTCCTTGAATATTTTTCATGCCATAAACACCCAAAATCACAACTAAGAGAAGTTTTCAAACATCATTAATTAGTCTATTCCCCACCCTCCATTAAAATTTTTGGTTTATATTGTTATAAGCTCATGGACCAAATGCTCGAATACATCCTTCACATATCTCTTTTTTATTGCCAATCAAAACTGGATCACAAAATATGAAAATCAACCAATTCATTCTTAGAGCTTAGTATGGGAATCTGGTACGTAGTTGGAATTGAAGATATTGATTGGGAAGGATCCTCCTATGCACGACAAAATTTTAAATGATTTGTTATATGCATAGACTCGTGCACTCACTTTATAAGTTATTTGAGCAATATCCATATGTTATCTTATCTTTGGTGAATTCTCCATCTTGTTGTATTATCTGTTGGGTATCCATCAATTTTCCACCTTTAAAGTTACATTGTCATCGTAAATGCACAGATCCACCTTAGACAGCGATGAGTCCCATAATTATATTTCGTATTAATATAATACCGATAGTAACATCATAAAAGATTAGTTTCACTAATGGTATGAGTTTGTAACTTGAGTTGTTTTGGTTTTTGTTGTATTTGTTAATTTTCAATAGCTATCAAAATTAATTAACATGAATCTATGGTGTTTATAATTGAAAGAGCACCCTGAATTCCAAAAATTAATATTATATTTGTCTAAGCCTTTCATGATTCCAAAGCTTCTCTCTTTACAAAGAAGAATTGAAAAGATAAAATGTACTTAATATCAGCATACGTTAGTTGATATGAACTCGTTCTGAGAAGCAAAATATTGATATTTAATAAATAGAAATAACCTAGAACAGTAAGAAAATTAAATTCCATATAACCCAATTCTAATCTTGAACTAACTACTTATTATAAATGGGTAGTTAATAGAGGTAAAAAACCGAAAAAGGCATGGATATTTATAAAAACCAAGCAACTTCATCATCTAATAAACTTCACCCTCTCTGCCTATATATGAAGGACGGAGGGAGTATGTAGCCATTTATGAAACTCCATGTCATTCCAAAAATTCATGTTCCTGAGAAACTATTGGATCTATGGGTGGTGAATTCTCAGTAGCGCCTTCACCCACCATAGTTTTTTTATACCCATTTGGAAAATCATTTTGTTGATAACAATAATCTTTAGTTGTTGGGGTATTTTTGAAATACAATATACATTGGATTTTCATCTTCTGTAAAAATACCGCATGTCAAGTAGAGTCCATCGTTATGTATCTATATATCAATTTCCATTCAGATCAATGGGTGAGATACCGGTAGCTAGATATCAATTTCTAGTGAAAGTTTGCTCGATGGTTGCAAAATACCCATTGTGCAGCCACCATCTAACTCATTAATGAAACCAATGTTACCCATTGAGATCATATGCAATGAGCCCTTCCATTTTTAGACTGGTCTTCACAAAATCATAGTTAGAGCTTGAACTCCAAAATTATTTAGACGTTCAGAAATAAACAGTGCAAGTAATTAGTACATGCTAGTTATGTCATTTGATAAAATGGTTACTCATGTGTGCAGCAGCTAGCATTTGGCAATGGACGATTATTATAGAAATAAGGTTGTTATTTCAAACAACTTATGGGTACCAAATGCAAATAACTATTGAACACTGGTGGTTTTATTCTTATTCTCATTTACAGTATTTTTATTTACAGTATCAGTCTGTGAACTGGACAACGTCTACAAAGATAATTTGTTCAAATTCTTACCCGATTTTCTGGGATAACACCATTACACAATTCTTTGAATAATATGTATGTGTCTGTTTAGTCCCTGGAATCCATAAATGCAGCTAAATGCTAATGCATTTTGATACTTCTTGCAAGGCCGCATCTTTTCACTGCAAGGTCTATTTCCCACGACGTGCTTGTGAGGAAACTCGTAAATTTTAAAACAATGACAAACATATATATTATTTTAGGATAATGCCAAATATTTGATGCAAACATTTTTGTACAAAGATGTCACGCTAATGACATGGTTGTCCATTCTTTCAAGTGAAGAGACTCTTGCTCCACAATTATAATTTTATACAGTAAGTAGGAAAGATAAGACATGTAGAAATGGATATTGTTAGGCGCGTAAAATTAGCCGGGGCCTACAGCCTCGGCCGTAACTGCTTAAGCAGTTCTCAGTGTTTTGTTAGTGGGGGTCTCGATCGTAACCACTTAAGCAGTTCCCAGTGTTTTGTTAGTCGAGTAAAATTAGTCGCGACTATAGACCATTTAAGTAATTCTCAGTGTTTTTTTAGTCGGATCAAATTAGTCGAGGCCTACAGCCCTGACTGTGGTCACTTAAGCAATTCCCAATGTTTTTTTAGGCGGGTCAAATTAGTCGGGCCTATAGCCCCGGCCATGTCAACTAAAGAAATTTCATGTGTTTTGTTAGTCGGGTCAAATTAGTTCGGGCCTACAACCCGACCGTGACCACTTAAGTATTTCTCAGTGTTTTATTAGTCGAGTCAAATTGAGGTAACCAATATAAACTACATTCTATTTGAACGAATGGTTAGGCACTCTTATAAATCTTGGGTTTGCCCAGAAAAAAGTCATTGTAGCTGTTTAGTGTTTTGTATTCATTGCGGTCCCGATATTATGTTGGTCGCGTCAATTAGATCCCGGCTGTGGCTCATAAAATATACGGTTAAACATAGTCCCTACATTAAAATTGTCCTGATTAAAGTTGAAATTTAGGAAGTTGAACCTAAGTTAGCCAGTATTTTATTGACTGCATGAAATTACGGTCGGGCTCGATCTTTTCCGGATTTTTGTTTATTGTTTGGATGGTCAGTCAGTATTTTCCCACAAAATTTTAGTCATGGTTGGGCAGTTCGCGGACTTGGCAACAAGCCATTCTTCTGGTTTCTCTTGATCAACAAAGTTCGCAAACTTTGGTTCAAGGAATCGGACTTATACATAAATGTGTTTCCACAACAATGCTTATGTCCATCATTGGTTATGTAATCTAAACTCTTAATCATTGAAACATTCTTAGAGGACATTATACAGTTGTTACACCATTTCTCGTCAAAGCAATTTTCAAAGTGATTGAAACATATCATGACTTTCGTCACTAGGTAAAGATAAACTTGATCGAAGCGAAAAAGCTTACCAACACATATTTCAAGATATAAATAGGCGAGGTATACTCGGCTCGAAATACCAAATGTGTATAATAATCCAAGTCTATTTGTATAGCATACGACTTCTTGTCTCAAAGAGTAGGAGATAGAGTAAATAGACTTTTGAGTGATAGATAAGTTCAAGTCTTCACATACCTTTTTGTCGAGAAGTTCCACCGGTTCCTTGAGTAGTTCTTTTACTTGTATGATGAATCGCCATGAAGTTCTTGAGCTCAACTACACTTTCTATCTTAGTCCGAGACTTAGTTATAATAGACTAGAAATCAAGACTTATAGTTTTGATCACTAACATTGACAAACATGCTTGAAATAACAACGCATGCGAGGTTGACCGAGCAATACTCTAACACCTTTGAAAAACAATGTAGATTAATTAGACGTATAAACACTAACTCGATCCAGTTAACAACCATCTCTTCCTCTAACTACTGTGCAAAGTATCACCCTCGTGAGATTGTATTCCATCTTCTTCTGGACCCATTGGCATCCAAAGAAAAGTTGTTACGTGCCTGTTGTGAGATTATATTCCATCTTCTCCTGGACCCATTGTCATCCGAAGTGTCGTCCAAAGGAACGTTGTTACGTGCCTGTAGTAAAAGAGCAAAAATGTAAGAATACAACGTGACTTTAAGGTATGCCATACCATTTGCCAAATCTAAGCCACGAAGAATACGTCATACCATTTGCCAAATCTAAGCCGCGAAGAATATGTCATACCAAGAAAAGAAAAAAATTATCGAATGTTATCCATTGTTGCAGATAAGTTGTACATGTGGTTTTCTACTTTTGGGTTGCAACCTGAGAAACTTAGAACTACTGTCATGAGTTTGTTCATTATCAAAATGGTGGTGGATACTATTCAATAATCACAAACAATAAATACCTACCTTGTTTTGCATCTAAAGAAGGCAATCCTTGAGATCATCTAGAGCCTAGACAAACATCATCATTATTAATTTCTGGAATAGCGGTTATACCTGGAATCTTTAAGGCTTAATATGTACGTTGATAACAGGCGTCCAAAGAGATTTTTGGCTTGTTTTGAGAACACGTGAGTGCAGATACTGTCAACTCCTCCTAGTTGCGAGTACTGCCATGATCAAAGACATCCGTAACTCCTACTGTCTGAACAAAAAAAATACAAAATACCATCTTTGATAAGAACTAAAAACTGCAAAAAAGAAAGGGAATACACCATTAACTGGAATCAAAAGTCGTTACTATTTCACGGTTATCAGAATTTTGTCATAAAAAATAGTAAAACAGAAAGACCATTCCATTATGCAAAAAAGAAGTTATTGCTATCTGTAAAGTGGAATTTAACGAATCAATTTATTTCACGTAATTAGCCGAAACATATGTGAATACCCACTCTCTTAATCCCCCAGCGATCCCCTCCTTGTATATTGAACAATGCTTCCATGTCGATCCAATTTCGGTTTAGAATTTTACTAAAATGGAACCAAATTCATATTCTTGGGGGTCATGATGCTAATACTAAACACAATCGCCTAATATATATAGTTGAACATTCGTAATCCATGTCAAGACCGAACCGAACACTTAGGCGAGATGAAATTCAAACATTCGGTTATGTTTAGTAACATAGTAACCAAATAGCTCACCAATTTTAACCATCTTCCACCTAGTTTTTCGCAATAACCAACTGCATGAAGCATTTTTGTACCCATTTTTTTATCTGCCTCCAAATATCCACAAAATAAATTAGGGTTCTTCTTGAAACTAACCCCATAATGAATTAGCTTCTGAAGGACTTGCAAAAGGGAATACTTGCCGAGTTAAGTCTAATAGCAGAAGCTAAGCTAAGAATAATTTAGAACTTAGCAGCCAACCCATGGTTAATTGTAGACGCAGAGATCATATAAGTGGCAGTAATCCAAAAGATTCAAACAACATATGCGAGTCATATTCACATTCACATTCACGTCACGGGAAAGTAATCAACCATGAAAATTAAACATGACTTCCTCTAGAGATTGTATCAGGTAAATTACTCACCTGCATATCTGTTCTCTGCATAAAACCCTCCCAGAATTTGCTAC
Source organism: Papaver somniferum (assembly GCF_003573695.1). Classification (NCBI taxonomy): domain Eukaryota; kingdom Viridiplantae; phylum Streptophyta; class Magnoliopsida; order Ranunculales; family Papaveraceae; genus Papaver; species Papaver somniferum. Next base: position 4,526,516 of record NW_020644373.1, read on the forward strand.
AACGGGTTGCAACTTGGAATCTGCAGCATCTATTAATTCCTAGCTGTCTGAGACCATGTCGATCATTGACAATCATCCTGTGCAACACCATGCAAAAGACCGACTCATGTAAGAGTTAATACCAAAGGTCAGTTGTAACTTGTAAGGACGAAGGAACTGCACCATTTATACATAATAACAAAAGGTCTTTAGTGACTCAAGAAATCCCCTAACCCAAAAGTGAAGAATTGTAGGCTTCAGCATTCTTGTTTATGCTGAAACTCGTAATATTTTGCACTTTTTATATGCCCTTACATTTCTAATAAGACCAAAACATAAATATTCAGTACTCAAACAAATTAATTAGTACTTACTGAAACAAAAAAATTTACTGCAGTACACTCATTCTAAACACCGTTCCACCAACGACAATGATGTGAACGCATAATAAAAGTTTCCCATGGAGTTTTCTGGTTGTCTTTACATTTTCTTCCGGTCTAGCTCTTCCCAATTGTATCAATCATTCAAAACAACAAATTAATCCCCAATTTCTTTGCTCTTAAAAATCAATCAAAATTCAAAAGTGTAAAATTGACCAAACTTTAACTATGAGCATACCGAATCAGAGCTATTCGTTTCTGTTTTTTCAATTCAACATCCGCAACTCCATAATACGTAATATAAATCATCATCTATTTCGTTTAATACAATACCCTTATCTCCCTCATCGGCCATTTTTATATCTAAGCAAGCATCCTCCAATTATACATAAAAATCGGAATCGGTGTTTACCTTAATCCGACCATCACCAGCACTCCTGGCCATTTAGTTTTGTCATTGACTGGGCATTCACAAGGCATCTCAGTAAACCAATTAATAACATCTGTAGAGACCAATGAACAATCATGTGTAAGTTCTTTTCTTTTCCAACGATCATGTGTATATCAGATAACCATCTATAAAATATGTGAAACCTGTCATACAAAGTTCCCCCAAATAAAATGTTCAAGAAACTTAAAGAGAACATACAAAAGCACATACAAATTCACTAAGAACCAAAACAATAAAAGTAAGAAGTAAGAACTAAGAAAACAAAAACAAAACAACAAAAGTTGCTATTGGTTAATGACTACCTGGAAAATTTATTATTGGTGAATGAAGCTAAATCCCAGTGCAAAAGAATCAAGAACCCATTTTATTAGTCTGGTTTTTATCATCATCACTGAAAGTGAAAAGTGCACAAAGAATAAGATATGATTGTACCAAAATTAAACATATATTCTGCAATCTATTCTCTTAAGCACAAAATCCAATAAAAGTGAAGGAAATCACAAAGAGAATACAGAGAAAACTTACTCCTTGGTTTAATGGAGATGTTCGTGTATTCAATATAGTTTCTTACTGAGAAGAAACGCAGATTATCAAAAACCCAAGCAAACGAAAGTGTCATACCTTGATGCAGCTCGTCCTCAGCTTGATTAGAAACAAAGCTCATTAGGACGCGGACATGGGCTACAACTGTACGTATTCTCTGCTCAACGAACATTATAAATCGTCAGAGATCAAAATATTTGGTAAAAGAAAACCAGACGAAAACAAACCCTAATTAAACCCAAAATCCAGTTGAAATCGATAGAAAAAAGAAATATTATGTGCTCAATTGATGTTTTATTCATTATATCGTGTACTTACAACAACGAGAGATGCCTTTCCCCAATTGATGGAAACAACGTCAAATCCATTTGCGACATAAAACCCTATTTATTCATCTGGTTAACCGAAACAGCAACCCTAGCTCCTCCTGGATCTGAATCAAACTCGATCATTTTCCATAACTCTTCAATCTCGATCATCATCAGGAATTGGATTGTTCGTAACATAACACTCTTGCGTCTGGCCCAAACTCTTTTTCTTTCTTATTCTGATTTCGTGAATTTGGGCCAGAACAAAACCAATCATTCCCGGCCGTCCAAGTCAAATGAAATCGGGACGATAAGGACCGCGAGATGACCCTTCCAAATAAATCATGTTCATTCTTTGACTCTTTCATCAAGGAGATTCTTTCATATTCATAAAGAATGTATAAGATAGTTGCACAAAATAATTTTAGCAGAACACATGTATCACACATATTTATACATATGCAAACCCAAGAATTAGTACAAGCTAAGAAAAAAAACAAAAAAGGTAAGTACGAAATACTATCAACACACAAAAACAAGATTTTACAACTTTAATTTACACTAAGCAAACCATCAACAAACTGGTCAAACTGGTCAAACTCGGTCTGATATTCAGTGCCCTCAAAATAGATTTAATAGTTGGAAACCTCTAACTTTGGAGATTCAAGGGAAATATTACGTTCCTCAATGTTTACTTCCTTAGATTTCAGGTGAGGTTCACATATATTTAGAACAACGCAACAAGATTTATACCAATGATCCGTACAACCAAAGCGGTAGCAACTCTGGTCATTTTTCTTCGCTTCCGTATATTTGTTATACGGATGATTGCGGGCATTTCTATGCCTATGGCCCCCTCGTCTATGCATATTTCCATGGTAACCATGTTTATCACAATGATGTCCATGTCCATACTACGATGCCTTATTCACTTTTGGCACTACAGGAAAACCACATGGACGAGACAACATATTCATTATTCTACTCAGCCAGAAGAAGACAACATGTTAGATCAGAATACCGTGTAAAACTGCGTCCCTGATACATCTGTTGACGTACAATATGCGAAGAGTCAAAAGTACTCGACATATTCTCTATCTTGGATTTTTCTGAAAATGGCTCACTGCACATCTCAAATTGAGCAACGATTTTATACAACTCAGAATTGTAAGCCTCTATGGACTTAAAATCCTGAAATCTTAGGTGAATCCAATGATTACGAATTTTGGGAAGAGTGACCACCTTAAAATGGTTGTATTTCTCCGTAAGAGTACTCGATAATTTTTGAGGGTCTCTACAGTTAATTAACTCATCTCTTAGGGTTGCAGAGAGGTGATGACGTAAGTAAACCTCAAAATAGATTTAATAGTTGGAAACCTCTAACTTTGGAGATTCAAGGGAAATATTACGTTCCTCAATGTTTACTTCCTTAGATTTCAGGTGAGGCTCACATAGATTTAGAACAACGCAACAAGATTTATACCAATGATCCGTACAACCAAAGTGGTAGCAACTCTGGTCATTTTTCTTCGCTTCCGTATATCTGTTATACGGATGGTTGCGGGCATTTCTATGCCTATGGCCCCCTCGTCTATGCATATTTCCATGGTAACCATGTTTATCACAATGATGTCCATGTCCATACTACGATGCCTTATTCACTTTTGGCACTACAGGAAAACCACATGGACGAGACAACATATTCATTATTCTACTCATCCAGAAGAAGACAACATATTAGATCAGAATACCGTGTAAAAATGCGTCCCTGATATATCTGTTGACGTACAATATGCGAAGAGTCAAAAGTACTCGACATATTCTCTATCTTGGATTTTTCTGAAAATGGCTCACTGCACATCTCAAATTGAGCAACGATTTTATGCAACTCAGAATTGTAAGCCTCTATGGACTTAAAATCCTGAAATCTTAGGTGAATCCAATGATTACGAATTTTGGGAAGAGTGACCACCTTAAAATGGTTGTATTTCTCCGTAAGAGTACTCGATAATTTTTGAGGGTCTCTACAGTTAATTAACTCATCTCTTAGGATTGCAGAGAGGTGATGACGTAAGTAAATTACAGCGTTGATGCGCTCACTTGATGCACAATCTCCATCATTGATCGTATGACCAAGATTTTTCACTTATAAATGCAGCTCATCATCGAGCGTTCATGATAGAGAGTTTTCACCTGTAGCTTCCAGTGCTATAAAATCAAGACTAATTAAATTCGACGAAATTTCAAAGAAATGTAACAGAAATATCAAAACCGTCCTTTAAATTTTAAAACGGAGCTTGAAATGATCGAAACAAATGACCACTTCTTTTGCTTGATTTAACACTATTGTAACACACCACTTACTTATATGTTAGGGGTTAGGCTGCCCTTAATAGAAGTTTGGGTTTAAATAACAATTAAGCTAGTTTAATAAAATAAATACATGTTAAGTTAGTTTTTGGAATTAGGTTTTTAGTTCGTTTCAAAAAAAAAAAAGAAAAGTATGCAGCGCGAAGAAGAGGAGATTATAGGGATTTAATCTCAAGGCTGAGCCAAGTTTATTATTGTTCTATCATTTACTATGGATAGTATGAAATTTGAATTGTTGATCCTCTTTAAAACCTAGGTTAAGAGTTGAATTTCTAAGGTAAATTCGAGTTAGGGTTTTTATGCCACCTAAAAGAATGAGTACTGTTGGAACCGTAAAACAAGATCTAACTATTATGTCTTTGCGAAATTTTGATATGTTATACCATTCACCGTTCTACAGTCTCTGTATCAGTACAATCGGACTTGGAGTCACCATAGAAACACTTGTAGTTCAGAGAACTTATCTGCAAAATCGATAAATCCAGACAGTTCTGAAAACCTAAGTTTATATAGTTCTATACTTAGAATTAACTGAAATTTTAATATAAGTAACCCATTTAAGTCATTAGTACGTTGTACAAATTTCAAGTCAAACCGAGTTCGTTAGGTACTCAAACAACAGATGTTTTGTAGTTACGCATGTAAAAATTCAGATAGATTGAGCAAATAGAACATATCATAATTCGATATTCAACCGTTAGTTTTCTTTGAAATTCATATAGAATGTCCTTGAGATTGTTATGATTGTATGGTGAAAATTTCGTTATGACCAGATCAGTATACATTTTGTATTTGATAGGTACCATAGAGTTATACATATGTGCTTGCAGGGTAAATTATCGAATTGACCTAGTATGTGGTTGAAGTTTGAATTGAGTTGTGTGTATGAGCTTCAAACGTACTATGTGCTGAATTTCAAGATGATTTAAATGGTCTTGTATGTGTTAGAGTATTTTTAAGGTATAAATCCTTATTTGGCGGTTCATTATATTTGGATACTAATTCTTATTTATCTACTTGCGAAGAGGTGAGGTTCGCAAAGCTATCAGGCTTATGAGAACCGATGAGCAGTAGACATGTATGTTGATATGTGTGTGTGTTGAAATTTATATGTTGAGATCAGGTATCATAATAGTTATCGCGCTTATGAGTACCAGTGTGGCCACAATAACTATCATGCTTATGAGCGTACACCAGATATGGGGTTTTCGTTGAGTTTGCCGAGTTCAAGGACATCACTGTTCAAATAGTGTGTCGAGGTGGAAAGTATATGCAATTGTTTAATTTGTGGTAGTGTATGTTTTTTATGGTTGGTGAAAGACTGAAAGTGAGTGTTGTGTTATTTGATTTTAAAACTTAGTATCCTGATCTTCCTACCGCCAAAGTTAGATGTTTATTACTAGTTGATGCTTTTGTTACTTATATGTAGTGTATATGATGGATTAAAAGTGAACTTGCTATTCAAGGATCTGGCCTTTTGTTGATTTTTTCTCTTTCAGGTAGCATAATAAGTAAGTGGGTTAGTCATGGGGTTTTCTTGAGTTTCCACTGCAGTATTTGAGAAGAAGTGAAACATCTTCGTTGATGTAGTTTATGTTGAATTTGTTTTCCCTTAATCTCAAAAAGGCTATCACATTGTTATTTACTTCAACAGTTTGATTATAACCATTTAAGTGTTTTGAATATTATTTATCTATTTAGTAATGTTTACTAGATTTTCTTTCGTAATTCTAAGTTATTTTTATTTTAAAAAGAAAAATATAGAACTACTATAGTGGCATCGCGGGATTCTGGACTTACTTTTAATGCCAGAATTCGCTGGTTGTTACAACTATCCACCACATAGTTTGGTTACAGTTATCATATAAAGTTCACTACAGAAATGACTAGTTGGTACAGTAATTTAGTATATGTAATTAAATTTAGAGTGCTTAATATTACTAGGTAGTTATGTGGTGACTAATAAAACAAAAATAATAAGGAAAATAGTGGAGTGTCTTATTAATAATTTTCAAATATGTACAGAGTATACAACATCGAGTACTATATAGGCTCGTACGCATGCTATATGGAATATTGCGCTGACACATTCAAAATATAGCACATTTAAAAGTTGTATTTATATGGTGAGTCAGCCACTTGGCATGTCATGTAACCCAGATGAAGATTTCCCATTTTTATATTATATATACATGGAAGTCCAATGGACATATCAAAGAGAATTTTTAATTGGGACAATTTATTTTATTTTATTGATGAAAAGAAACTTTATTAAGCAAGGCAGAGGTTCAGTTCTTTTATCTATCCTTGTAAAGAAATCAGATTTAGCATTTTTAAGAAGATAATCAGAAAATAAATAACCTATTCTTTTATTTTTAACTTCCTTAGCTAACCTATTTATTATTGAAAGAAACTTCCAACCTAAATGCGAAATAACACAAGAAATATTTAGCTTAAACAGAGTAGCACATAGTCTGGTACTATTTTGAGCTTCCCAAGTTAGATTGTCTTCTTTTCCTTCAGAGTGATAGAAAACGAGGCTTTTGCAATCACTTTGAACTGGAACATTCTTCAAACCCAATATTTGAATTAATTTGAGAGACTCGTTGCACACTTTAGCTACTGCATCTAGGAGAAAGAATCCCAACTGGATCCTGCACATATATATCTTGTTGTTCCTAAAGAGTCATAGATGTTAGAGCATAACTCGGCTGAACTCAGCAAGCGTTGGTATGTCAAGTTTGGTTGTCATATTTTAGTGACTCAAAACTCATCTAAAATCGCTTGTTTGTATACTAGAGTCAACTTCGTTTAGGTTAGACTAGAAAGTCTAGGAATGTTGAGACATACAAGTATTATTCTGAAGACCTGACGAAAGTGAAGAAGAAGCGAACTACAACGACAACATCATCCTTCCTCTTGAGGTTAGTAATATTGACTTGAACTGCTTTCATTCCTATCGTATCTTTCAAGTCGTGTTATATTAAAAACATAACTGCGAGGTTGTATATACTGTACATATTGTATGATATTCTAGTGATGTGACATGGTCATATTTATATGATCATAGTATTAGGGAATTAGATTACGAAGTATAACCCTTATCTTTTGAACTTCGTAGATATGACATCGACATAATCTTGTATATGCTGTTATGATTATGTACATTCATGAACTTGTTTTATGAATCGAAAGGGAAATCATTAGGCTTATTGGTTCGGCTATTTGAAAAAGCAGGGGTCTAATAACCACACCCAATATTTCGCTTAGACAATCTATATGGACAAACTCCAATATAATTTCAAGAGAATCAACTAGACAGTCAGACTCAATCAATGGAAATATATCCAAGAGTTGTATCTCTTTTTCACAATGTAATCAGCAAATCAAACAGATAGAAATCCGTGAGCCTTATATTTTGTGAAACAACTTGAACGGTACCAAAGACCAATGTTCAAGTGTCAATCAATTTACATCAACAACCAAAGGTTGGATTATCTAATTGATTGAAGTACGCACAACCTGTGATATTTCAATTATATAAACATATATAATGCGGAAAAGAAATAACACAGACACCATGAATTTTGTTAACTAGGTAACCGCAAATGCAGAAAAAACCCGGGATGTAGTCCAAATTTGAACACCATACTGTATTAAGCCGCTATAGACACTAGCCTACTCCAAGTTAACTTCGGACTGGAATGTATTTGATCCCTAACCAATCTCATACTGATCAAGGTACAGTCGCGTTCTTACGCCTCTGAATCCCAGCAGGACTCTGCGCACTTGATTCCCTTAGCTGATCTCACCCACAACTAAGAGTTGCTACGACCCAAAGTCGAAGACTTGATAAACCAATCTGTCTCACACAGAAAAGTCTATTGAATAGATAAATCTGTCTCCCAAAGAAATACCTAGAGTTTTTGTTCCGTCTTTTGATAAATAAAGGTGAACAGGAACCAATTGATACACCAGACTTATATTCCCGAAGAATAGCCTGGTGATATCAATCACCTCATAATAATCTTAATCGTATAGTAGCGAAACAAGATATTATGGAATCACAAACGATGAGATGAAGATGTTTGTGACTACTTTTTATCTTGCCTATCGGAGATTAAATCTCGAGCAAATCTTAGAGAAGATAGTACTCAATACAATAGAAAACAACAAGATCAGAACACGCAACTACAGAGAAATGGTTGGGTATGGCTTCACAATCCCAATGAAGTCTTTAAGTCGTTAACCTACAGGGTTTTGGAAAAAACCTAAGGTTAAAGGAGAATCGACCCTAGTCGCAACTACTATCACAAATGAGGTGCGGGGATTAGGTTTCCCAATTGGTAGAGTTATCCCTTATATAGTCTTCAAATCAGGGTTTGCAATCAATGTTACCTTGGTAACAAAGCATTCAATATTCACCGTCAGTTGAAAACCTGATTAGACTCAAGCTAATGTATTTCAACTGTTAGATCAAACTTAGTTTGTTACACACAAATGAAAAGTGACTTCATTTTTAAATATGAGTAACCGTACCTAAACGTGTATACCTTGTTGGCTCAACAATAGTTAACCGAAGTTAGCCATATGAACACTTTCAGATAAACCTTGTTTATCTTAACCATAACTAGTTCAAATGACTCAAATGAAACTAGTTCTAGAGTTGTTCAATTTTTTATATTCTCATTGAAGTCTACAGGACACAATTGAAGCAAAATCGATTTTGATTCACTCGAATAAATTCATGAACATTATAGCCACGGTTTGCAAAAGATTGCATTCCTTAATATATAAATGTATTAGTTTATGAACAAACCGATTTTAGAACATAACCTACTCAAGTATGCAAACGGGTACGCATACCTAAGTAGCTGGACTAAGTTTGGTTTCGTCAGTATGCGAACGAGTACGCATATCTTCCAAACTCAGTTAAGTCCCTGAACTTGAAACTCACGCCAGTACGCATACCGGTATGCATACTAAGTTCCCGGACTTTCATTAACCAACCAGTACGCATACGGGTATGCATACTATGGTTCTCGGACTTGGAATATCTTGCAACAGTTAGCATACAAGTATGCATACTGTGTTATATCCAATCATGGTTATTTGTTCTAAACTACCATTTCAAGCATTGATACATTCTTAGAAGACGACAATAGCTGTCTCACACAAACCATTAGCTTTAAAGCAATTTTCAAGTGATCGAATGATCAATACGAAACATTCCGAGTCTACATCAAATGACTGTCTCACACAAATCATGTAAGATGTTACCAGGAGATTTTCATATGATCATCTTTTGACTTTCGTCAAGAATATAAGATGAACTTGGTTAAAGCGAAAGCTTACCAACACATATTTTAGGAAATATGTAAGAGAGTTAAACTCAGCTCGAAATATCAAATGTGTATAATCGAAGTCTATATAGCTATACGACTTTTGTCTCAAATAGGAGATAGAGTAGGTAGACTTTTGAGTGATAGATGAGTTCAAGTCTCCAGATAACTTTTGTTGATGAAGTTACACAAGCTCCCCTTTGTAGTTCTTCGTCTTCAATCGATGAACGTCATGAAGTCTAATGCTCAACTACACTTTCTATCATAATCCTAGACTTAGTTATAAGTAGACTAGAAATCAAGACTTATAGTTTTGGAAACTAAACTTGACAACAAGCTTGAGATAGCAACGCTTGCGAGTTCGACCTATCAGTGCTCTAACAATCTCCCCCTTTGTCAATTTTAATGACAAAACTATCAGTACATATGGATAACAAAATAAATAAACTTTGTAGATTCTCATCCAAATGCTTGATTTCCTTGGTTCTTTAACATTACTCGAAATCTTCGTCACGTCCAAGTGCTCTAGTGATTCTGAACATGTTCAACTCAGCATCATAGTTGTTGAAGATCCATATCTATAACAATGAGAAAACAGTAGCTCTCAATCATTGTTATACAGTGTCATAGTATCATTACACAACATCAAAGTCCAATTATATCATAACTTTGACAACAATACTATGGTGATATGTATCACTCCCCCTTAGTCAATACTTCATCTTACATAAAAGCCACTCCCCCTTACATAATGATCCGTAAACCATATGTATTTGTAGTGTGAAATACACATTAATTCTCCCTCTTTTTGTCAGTATAAATTGGAAAATGTACGAAAACTAGTGGGATCGTAATTAAATTCTCATAGAGATAGTTCATGACTAAAAGAGAACATATCAACTTTGTTTCGATGATTTCACATAGTCGAAACTTAGTGTATTCATCAATGAGTTTATAAAAATACAAGAAAATTCCTACAATATTCCACAGCCGCACTCCCCACAAAGATTTGGCAATTAGGCACAAGTTCAATTAAGAACTCTCCCCCATAAAATGTCATTCCCGAAATAACAACAAGAACGACCTCACTTTTACAAGAAAAGAAGGATTTAATTGGACATTAAAAAATTACATGAGACATGAATTTGTATCCAAAAAAAAACTCAATCAAATTAACCACAAGATAACCCATGATTAATTTAATCGGAAATGCTCAACATAAGAGAACTTACGGAGCCACACAGTACTTTCACAAAGAAGTGGATCATGGAAAGATCAGTACTGCGGAATATTCAAAGATTCATTCTATTTTTCATCAATATTTGCATAAAGACATAATAGGCTTAACTTTTGACATATATGGGACAATCATAGTTCACGGACGCAAACACACATATCCCATGACAAATTTTGCAATATATAAAACCAATAAAGATTAATACTGTAAATCATCTTCCAAATAAACTTTAGAATTTAAATAAATAAATCTAAAAACATTGCAAAATGAAAATCGTTGGTGTAGATACATAAAAAATAATTCCCCTTAACCAGGTTAGGGCGCCCCAAAGAGGGGAAAGACCATATATGGGACATGGAGACTTGGGGACTAAGGCCCAATTCCACCAAAGAAGTATCCATGAGGTGGAAGGGACAATTGAGGAATTAACAAGGAAGAAGGAGGTTACATTAGAAAAGGGATGGCATTAGTAGTAATTAAGGAGGTTTAGGACACATGGTAAGATGTCATGAAAAGAAGGGGCTTTTGGAAAGTCTATATAAGGAAGGACAAGGTACAATAGAAATGCAACTCTCCCTCATACTATTATAAGAAAAGTGAGGTCATCTTGGTACACTAGGACGGGTAGAACCCAACGAGAATTCCGATATTAACATTTGGCGACCACACCCAGAGGCTCGTACCTAGTCTATTATAATGCAACCGAGCGATACTATCCCGAACGCGACTAGCGATCAGTTGAATAATCCGCCCCCTAACCTAGAAGGGGAGCGGATAGGGATAGTGACGGACCCAATCTTACAAGCGAGAAGACCTGATGCGACGCAGGATAAGGATAAATAACTAGAGGGTGGAAGCACGTCACTCGCGCAACCTACTTTAAAGAAAATGCAGAAAGAGTTAGAGGAACACATCCACAGGGAAAGAGAGTTGAGAAGATTGCTAAAAGAATCTAGCAACGAGCAAAGCGCCAAGGAAGCCTTAGAAAGCGCCGAGGATAAAGCAGAGGATCACGGAATGATGAGGCAGGAGGCGACGTCCAAGTTTTTCGAGACAAACTACAAAGTGGTAAAACAGAATAATTATGGCAAGCCCTTCCACCCTTGAGATCGTGGATTTTCAATATCTAGAAGATTATACTTCACCAAAGTTCAAAGTGTATGATGGACAAGGGAATGCGCGAGAACATCTTAGCCGATTCATCGAATCTATGAATGATCGAGCCTCTGATGGGAAATTATGCCTAAGGGAATTCCCGAAATCGTTGTCTGAGACGACCTTCTCTTGGTATGATAACCCAAAGCCCGGAAGTATCAGCTCATGGACGGACCTGTCCACACACTTCCTCAGAAAGTTTTACTCCGCAAAAAAGAAAGTCACGACCATCGACTTGAATAAATGTAACCAGCGGTTAGGGGAAGACACAGGGAAGTATATCACTCGGTTTCGACATTTCACACTGGATTGCCATGAGAACGTTAAAGAAGATGCACTAGCGGAGATCTGATAGACACATTTTTGTGTCTGAATTGTCCTCAGTGTCTCTATTGCTAGTGCTTGATTTTGTACTTATTATGGTGTTTTTATGTTTGTGTAGGTGTTTTTGGAGAAATACACTTGTGTGGGAAAAGTTGCTCAAAAAGTGCTATTTGGACCCCTGGAGGACATTTGCTATACAGACCCCAGATTTGGCTAAGGGGAACACAAGGTTATGCGTAGCCTAAATTCATCCTCAGCACTCGAATTTTTCCTCAGCACCCATCTGCTATTCGCACCCAAGAACAGGATAGGGGCACTTCATCTTCAACATTTCAAAACTGAATTTTGGCGGGAAAATAAAAACAGAACTGTGTGATTTTTCGATCGATATTTGAAAGAGTTCTGGGTCGATTAAAGGGCTAAAATTTGTTGGGTAGTTGTGATATGTGCCAACAAAACTATCATGAGTGATTTAATTGGCTAAATTTGGCTAGATAATTCACGAGAAGAAAACATGGGAGTTTATTCTCGGAAGAGGATATCACGGGATTTGCGCGAGCACCAGAGGAGTTTGCACGTGTTTGGAAGACCCTAACAACTATTTGGAGTGTGAAGGAGTTAAATATGGCAATTTGAAAGCTTCAGAACGCGTGTAGAGATAAAAAATCTGAATTATTGCCTAAACTGGCCGTGAAGAATAATGGAGAATTATATGAAGTTATTACGTGAGATTTTGCTGTTGCTGGGTTATAAATAGGTGCTGGAATATCATAGAAGGTTTACGGAGAGTTTGGGAGATTATAGAGCATCACAGATTCGAAAAATATCAAGTTCCAGAAATATTTTTCTGCTGCTGTTCATCTGAAGAACGCGAAGAACATACCATCCAAGACAGTCGTTTTTCAACAGTGGAAACGACACACGAGCATGGGTCGAGAATAAGCGACAGTACTGCTCTATCGTTCTTTTCAGTTTGTAATACTTATAACTGTTGCAAACCCGGTCATCATTGTTTCTCCCATTTCATCATTTGTACACCACCTTTGAGCAATAAAAAAAATGATTTTTGAGCGTGTTTTCCTAATGATGTGCTAAACCCAATCCTTGGGGCGATGGAGGAAGCCATTCTCTCAAGAGTTATGTGGTAATATTTATTTTATAAATCTATGCAATATTTTTATATGATTATTTGCATTGATAAAAAAAATAAATTAAATGATTCTTATTAATCAAATGTGTTTTCTCTTGATGATGCATGCTTAGTTTTAGACTCTTGATGCGTTATACTTGCGACTAACATTTGATATTTTGGGAATCTGATTTTGGCAATATTTTAGAATCGAATCAATTGTTTAAATTGCATGATATAAATTAATTTAGAACCACATAAGTATTGATGAATGGTGAAATCCTAGCTCCAATTTCTCCATAATTTTCACAACATATCAACATTTATTTGCTTTATTTTCTTTTCTTTAAAATTAAGTCTAAAATCTATTGCTTTCACAAGTCTCAACGAACTTGTTACTACAACTCAATTTGAAATCACATCAATTTTTGGTGCCGCCGACGCGGACTTGTCTTTAGGCTAGAGTTTATAGATTTTTTTTTTTAGGTTTTTATTTGTTTTTCATTTTTATTTTATTTGTTCTTTTTTACGTTTCTGGGTTTTTGTCTTTTCCTTACAGATTTTGGAATTTGGAGCGAAAGAAAAATTTGCCAAAGCTTTTGGTGATACTTAAAGATTTGGAGTAAAAGCAAAGCGAAAGGAGCGAAAGAAAAAGAGAATAAAAATTAATTAAAAAGAGAGAGAGAGAGAGACAATTTTTTTAGATTATCTTTTTCTTTTGCACTTTATTTTTGGACTTTGGACTGTGGACTTTGGGACTCTTTTTTTTAAACCCTACGGAAGGGTAGTTTAAATATAAACTGTTTGCAGAGAAGGACGGTGATTACGATATCGCCTCGGCCCCTCGGGTTCGTACATGACATATGAGTCGTGGCCCGAGTCGACTTCAGCGGTTCATCCCCCGTCTGGAACGGGAGGTAAGTTTATCGAAACACTCGCGAATATCCTGTCAGCGAGTTACTGAACCTGACATAGGAGTCGTGAACCCGTCTGGTAGATACAAGCTTCGGGTCTGATGCTAAGTTTGCTTCTTTGTCTAGAAGGTTAGAAGCTTTGGAATTGAATCATCTTAAACATAGGTCTCTTGTTGAACCTGACGATAGGTTTAGAGCCTCTCAAGTGTCTAGTTGTGGAGTATAACCCAATAACTCGTTTTGGGAAGGTCAGGTTAGTGAAGAGCAAGCCCATGATGTCTATAACAAATTAACAATGCTAGGTTTGAGAACTGTCAGAAGTTTGACCCATACTCAGAGACTTACAACCCTGGTTAGAGAATCCATCCTAATTTTTCTTGGTCTATGGGTCAGAATCAAGGACAGTCTAGTAATTCTCAGCCTCCCCCAGGTTTTGGTTATGCTAAGAACTCTTCAGGTCAACCCCAGTTTCAAAATGAGAAAAAGATCTCCACCTTAGAAGAAACCCTTACTATGTTAGCAAAGAACCATGAGATGTTATCAAAAAACCACTGTGGTTTTCAAGAAGAAACCAGGCAGAATTTTAAGAATAATTCCCAGTCTTTTGCTAACTTAGAACTTCAAGTCGGCCAAATAGCTAAGTTTCTTAGTGAAAGAGAAGATGGAAGATTCCCTAGTCAAACTGATCCTAACCCTAAAGGAGAGAAATCGTACAATCATGTGAATTCTATAACAACCCTTAGGAGTGGAAAGAAAGTTGAAAATAAGGTTGCCATGTCTGATAGTGAACATGTTGTAGTTCACCCTTCTGAGCCAGAAAATGAGGAGACTGATAGAGTCTCCAAAGAGACCAATGAGGTTCATGCTGAGCCCGGCTTTTCCCCCAGAGCCCCGTTCCCCCAGCTGCTAGTTCCAACTAAGAGGGAGTCCAACTTTAATGATATATTGGAGGTTTTTAAGCAGGTTACTATCAACCTCCCATTGTTAGATGCGATTAAGCAGATTCCCGCTTGTGCCAAGCTTCTTAAGGATATGTGTACGCGAAAGCGAAAACTTAATGTCCAGAAGAAAGCCTTCCTAGCTAGTCATGTGAGTTCTATTATTCAGAATACCACTACTCCTAAGTATAAAGACCCATGGTCCCCTACCATTTCTTGCATAATAGGTAAATACCATGTCGATAAAGCTTTGCTTGACTTAGGAGCCTGTGTGAACTTACTGCTACCATGTGTACCTTAAGCTAGGACTTGGTGAGATGAAACCTACCCAGATGACACTTCAGTTAGATGATAGGTCCGTTAAAATTCCTCTTGGTGTGATCGAGGACGTTCTTATTGAGGTCGACAAGTTTATTTATCCAGTGGATTTTGTTATCCTAGATACCCAACCTGTCCCTGACCCAGAGAACCAAATACCAGTAATTTTAGGTCGCCCGTTTTTAGCTACATCCAATGCGATCATTAACTGTCAAAATGGTATTATGAATTTGTCTTTTGGTAATATGACTATTGAGCTGAATATTTTTAATATTAGTAAGCTACCCTCTGAACTAGATGACTCGAACATAGAATAGGTGAACATGATAAGAACATTAGTCGAGGAGTCATTACCAAACACTTTGTTAGAAGATCCATTAAAGAAATTCCTAGACCATTTTGGGATTGATTTTGATGATGACGATGCGATTAATGAGGTGAATGCTTTGTTAGATTCAACCCCTTTGATAGACACTGGTAATGGCTGGAAACCTAAGTTCGAACCTATACCCGTTTCTGAGTCTACCCTAGTTCCTTCTTTAGAAAAGCCTCCTAAGTTGGACCTTAAACCATTACCAGATTCCCTGAAGTATGTGTTTTTAGGCCCATCTGAAACTTTACCTGCGATTATAGCATCCGACTTGGATAGTGATCAGGAAAGTAGGCTAGTGACTGTCCTTCAGAATAACAAGGAAGCTTTAGGGTTGACCATAGCAAACATTAAGGGTATAAGTCCTACTGATTGTATGCATCATATCTATTTAGAGAGTGACACCAAGCCTTCTAGGGAGATGCAACGTCGACTGAACCCTAATATGAAAGAAGTAGTTCGAACCGAGGTTCTTAAGCTGTTAGATGCAGGCATTATCTACCCCATTTCAGACAGTAAATGGGTCAGCCTCGTTCAGGTTGTTCCCAAGAAATCCGGTATTACTGTATTCCAGAATGATAACAATGAGTTAATCCCAACCCGGGTGACCATGGGTTGGCGTGTCTGTATTGACTATAGGAAATTGAACAAGGTCACTAGGAAGGACCACTTTCCCCTTCCCTTCATCGACCAAATGCTAGAGAGATTATCTGGACGTAGCCACTATTGCTTTTTAGATGGATACTGCGGTTATAATCAGATTGTCATAGCCCTAGAAGACCAAGATAAAACCACTTTTACCTGTCCCTTTGGTACCTTTGCTATAGACGCATGCCTTTCATGCTATGTAATGCCCCTGCGATATTTCAGCGTTGTATGCTGAGCATATTTTGTGACATGGTAGAACGGTTCTTAGAGGTCTTTATGGATGATTTTTCAGTGTTTGGTTCGTCTTTCGATGAGTGCTTGCATCATTTGTCATTAGTTTTGACTAGGTGTAAGGAAAAGAATTTAGTGCTTAATTGGGAGAAATGTCACTTCATGGTTCGTTCAGGAATTTTTCTAGGGAATATCGTATCTTCGAAGGGTATAGAGGTAGACAGAGCCAAAGTTGACCTTATTAAAACTTTACAGGTCCCAAAAACCGTAAGAGATATTAGGTCATTCTTAGGGCATGCAGGTTTTTATCGTCGATTCATTAAGGATTTTAGCTTGATTTCTAGACCTCTTTGCAATTTTCTTGAAAAAGACGTTAAGTTTGTCTTTGATGATGCTTGTTTAGAGGCTTTTGAAAAGCTTAAGAATTTACTCACTACCGCCCCCATAGTCCAGGCACCCAACTGGAACCTACCCTTTGAGATCATGTGTGATGCTTCAGATTATGCTATTGGTGTTGTGCTAGGTCAGCGAGAAAATAAGTTACTTCATGTGATTTACTATGCTAGAAAAACTCTGAATGATGCCCAGTTGAACTATACCACTACGGAGAAGGAACTATTAGCTATTGTGTTTGCCTTAGACAAGTTTAGATCCTACCTCTTAGGTTCTAAGGTCATAATCTTTACTGATCATGCTGCTTTGAAGCATTTTTCTTTCCAATAAGGATACTAAACCTAGATTGATTAGATGGATCCTATTGTTGCAGGAATTTTCCTTAGACATTAGAGATAAAAAAGGTGCAGAAAATGTAGTAGCAGACCACTTGTCTAGGCTTGTTGTGGATACCCTTAATGATTTTCCTCCTGTTAGGGATAGTTTTCCTGATGAACAACTGTTCTTTGTTACCCAAGCACCTTGGTATGAGAATATAGTGAATTATATTGTTACTGGTCGAATGCCCCAACATTGGGGTAAACAAGATCGTTCTAGGTTTTTAGCCGAGGTGAAGCACTTCTTTTGGGATGATCCTTATTTGTTTAAGTATTGTCCAGACCAGATTATTAGGAGATATATACCTGAGAATGACCAGTCCAGTATTATTTCCTTTTGTCATGATCATGCTTGTGGGGGTCACTTTAGTGCTAAGAAGACTGCTGCTAAAATATTACAGTGTGGATTCTATTGGCCTTCGTTGTTTACAGACTCCCACAATTACTGTGTTACTTGTGAACGTTGCCAGAAATTAGGAACCATTTCCCGTAGGAACATGATTCCCTTGAACCCTATTTTAGTTGTTGAGTTCTTTGATGTATGGGGTATTGACTTTATGGGTCCGTTTCCTAATTATTTTGGTAACTTATACATCCTTGTCGCTGTAGACTATGTCTCTAAATGGATTGAGGCGGTTGCGTGTAAGACTAATGACCATAGGGTTGTGATTGAGTTCTTGAAAAATAATATAGTTACACGTTTTGCTACACCGCGAGCTATAATTAGTGATGGAGGGTCGCACTTTTGTAATGGACCTTTTAGGCTTTTGATGAAGAAATATGGTATTACACATAAGATAGCTACTCCATATCATCCACATACTAGTGGTCAGGTAGAGGTTTCCAATAGGGAGATAAAGCGTATATTAGAGAAAACAGTTAGTCCTAATCAGAAAGACTGGTCGTCTAGGCTTACCGTACTGCGTTTAAGACCCCCATTGGAATGTCGCCTTATCGTCTTGTGTATGGCAAGGCATGTCATTTACCTGTTGAGTTAGAAAATAGAGCTTATTGGGCTGTTAAGCAGCTAAATTTTTCACTTGACAAGGCAGGAGCCCATAGGAAACTCCAGCTCAATGAGTTGGAAGAGATTCGTATAGATGCTTACGATAGTGCGAAGGAGTATAATAACAAAATGAAACTTGTGCATGATAGAAATATTTTAAGGAAGTCATTTTCTCCAGGTCAAAAAGTTCTTCTGTATGATACCCGCTTGCATCTTTTCCCTGGGAAGTTACGTTCTCGGTGGACGGGTCCTTTTTATTGTTCGCACTATCTTTCCTCATGGAGCTGTTGAGATCGAGACACCAGATGGTACCAGTTCTTCGAAGGTTAACGGTCAGATATTGAAACCCTTTTTAGAGCCCTTTCCTACAGGTGATTTTGAGGAGGTCCCCCTGGAGGACCCTGTTTACCCTTGATTAACCATCAAGGCGATTGTATGTTGTATATTAGTTTTTGATTTCTCTCTTCACCCAGGTACTATCTTTCCGACTTCTCTCTTTACTGATTCCTCATGTTACTTTGCTTTTTGGTATTGCTCTTTCATTAGAAACATTGAGGACAATGTTAGGTTTAAGTTTGGGGGTGGGGAAGAAACTTTTTGTTAGCTTTTAGTTGCAATAAATAAACTCCACAGCCTAGAAATTTATGCTTATTAAGTTTGGCACTAACCAATCAAAGTGGATGGGAACATCTTGGTTATAGGAGTTGAGAAACCAATCTGATTAGATGCAAACATCTAAAGAGTCTATTCATAAAAGCACAGAGCTCAGGTGTTAGAATTAAAAAAAAAACATGGTAGTTTCACCATAACTCGTTGAATCCTAATCCCTTATGTTTTTATTTCTTAAGTGATTTGGTGGGACACACGACTCAAGTTGTTACCATTTCTAGGTGAAATAGGGTGATTGAGATAACAAAAAAAAAAAAAAAAGTTTGAGACCAGACCATCAGACCAACCGGAATAAATTCAATAAAGTCGACCACTGGTGCCCTTGTATATGCCAGTTGTGTTGACCTAGAGTTAGGTTTACCGACCACTGGTCCCCTTGTATATGCCAGTTGTGTTGATATTAGTCAGACCGATATCTTAGTCCATTAGGATAGGTTCATCTTGGCAGAGGCCTTCAGACAAATATGGGAAACACCGTTCACTCTAACCATCTATTTTCTCTTTATCCATCTTCTTAATCTTTCCATATGATTGGTTGACTCTGGTTATGATGTATAGAAACTATCTGAGTAGAGCTCTGTCACTTATATATGAATTATAGTATACTGAGTGCAAACTCTTGTACAACAATTGGAAATTCACATCAGGGAGATTCTTTAGTGCCTTCCAAGGTTCTGCGTAGATAGCTAGGGTCTGGAGTAATGGTTTTGCGGGTACACCTCTGGTAAACTCTCCAGAGACAACACTCCACAGCTAGGGCCACATAGAGGTTTAACGGCTTGCTGCACGTGCTAAGTGTAGTCATTTTATATTAGATTTGCTCGAGGACTAGCAAATAATAAGTTTGGGGGTATTTGATAGACACATTTTTGTGTCTGAATTGTCCTCAATGTCTCTATTGCTAGTGCTTGATTTTGTACTTATTATGGTGTTTTTATGTTTGTGTAAGTGTTTTTGGAGAAATACACTTGTGTGGATAAAGTTGCTCAAAAAGTGCTATTTGGACCCCTGGAGGACATTTGCTATACAGACCCCAGATTTGGCTAAGAGGCACCCAAGGTTATGCGTAGCCCAAATTCATCCTCAGCACCCAAATTTTTCCTCAACACCCATCTGTTGTTCGCACCCCAGAACAGGATACATGCACTTAATCTTCAACATTTCAAAACTGAATTTTGGCGGGAAAATAAAAACAGAACTGTGTGATTTTTCGATCAATATTTGAAGGAGTTCTAGGTCGATTATAGGGCTGAAATTGGTTGGGTAGTTCTGATATGTCCCAACAAAACTATCATGAGTGATTTAATTGGCTAAATTTGGCTGGATAATTCACGAGAAAAAAACAGGGGAGTTTATTCTCGGAAGAGGATGTCAAGGGATTTGCGTGAGTAGCAGAGGAGTTTGCACGTGTTTGGAAGACCTTAACAACTATTTGGAGTGTGAAGGAGTTAAATATGGAAATTTGGAAGCTTCAGAACGCGTGTAGAGATCAAAAATCTGAATTATTGCCTAAACTGGCCGTGAAGAATAATGGAGAATCATATGAAGTTATTACGTGAGATTTTGCTGTTGCTGGGTTATAAATAGGTGCTGGAATATCATAGAAGGTTTACGGAGAGTTTGGGAGATTATAGAGCATCACATAGTCGAAAAATATCAAGTTCCATAAATATTTTTCTGCTGATGTTCATCTGAAGAACGCGAAGAACAGACCATCCAAGACAGTCGTTTTTCAACAGTGGAAACGACACACGAGCATGGGTCGAGAATCAGCGACAGTACTGTTATATCGTTCTTTTCAGTTTGTAACACTTATAACTGTTGCAAACCCGGTTATCATTGTTTCTCCCATTTCATCATTTGTACACCACCTTTGAGCAATAAAAAAATGATTTTTGAGCGTGTTTTCCTAATGATGAGCTAAACCCAATCCTTGGGGAGACGGAGGAAGCCATTCTCTCAAGAGTTATGTAGTAATATTTATTTTATAAATTTATGCAATATTTTTATATGATTATTTGCATTGATAAAAAAATAAATTAAATGATTTTTATTAATCAAATGTGTTTTCTCTTGATGATGCATGCCTAGTTTTAGACTCTTGATGCGTTATACATGCGACTAACATTTGATATTTTGGGAATCTGATTTTGGCAATATTTTAGAATCGAATCAATTATTTAAATTGCATGATATAAATTAATTTAGAACCACATAAGTATTGATGAATGGTGAAATCCTAACTCCAACTTCTCCATAATTTTCACAACATATCAACATTTATTTGCTTTATTTTCTTTGCTTTAAAATTAAGTCTAAAATCTATTGCTTTCACAAGTCTCAACGAACTTTTTATTACAACTCAATTTGAAATCACATCAAGATCTGAGTACGCGGAATGATACCATGTTTCAAGAAAATCCTAGTGAACTTCCGATTCCCAACCTTCGTCGAGTTAGAAGAAACGGCAGAAAGAATCGCCGATTGTGTTGAAGAAAACAACTCGGATTATGTCTGGCGCAACGCAGTCAACATTGTCTCAACAACACCAAGGAACACCTACGCAAAAAAAAACCAAGAAGGATGGGGCGCGCAAACAAATCAGTCATACAGGGATCAACCGCTTCCTCCCCCATTGCCTTGTAGTAAAGAGTATATCATCGGGCTCCTAGAGCAGTGGGTGGCGAATAAAGAAATTCAGCTTCCTCCAACAAGGGAGGACCCCAACGTTATACAGAAGAGCAATGCCAGGCACTGTCACTTCCATCGCAGAGTACAACACCCCACGGTCGACTGCTATAACCTAAGAAGAATGTTTCAGAAGAAACTCGAAGTGGGCGAAATCGAAATGGGAGATTCCGAGGGAGGAAAAGCAACTCAAAATCAGGTAATGATGCTTTCTCATGATCCCAGCGGAGACGAATGGCAATCATGAGAAGAAAAGGATGAGGAAGCATACAAGGTCACCATAGAAGGACGCGCATTTACAAATACAGATGGCGTCGCTAGCAAATTCGCGGGTACAATATTGGCCCAGCAGTTTTTTGACTCGCTGGGTTTTAGTGAGGATCAAAGCAGGTGTAGATGGTGGATTTTCAACAAACGTCAAAACCGTAAAATCATGATACTGCATGTTTCCAACACGACTTCAGGGATCCATGTGACGATTCGTGTTTTACGAAGTATGATGCATATGTCGCTCGAAAGGCCTTTCCGGAGCGTTCGACACCGGGCATTTTATCATAGCCTCTATGTAGAATAACGTAATTGGGAGGTTCTCCGTAAGATTGAGAGCTTAACGCCTTCAAGATGCCGGTGAAACTCACTGTTCCCTGACTACATAGAGGAATTTGCCTCTACATAGAAGAACAATTGGGCGGTTCTCCGTAAGATTGAGAGCAATAACATCTTCAGGACAGTGATACTCACTGTTCCTGTCTATGTAGAGAGACCCGTGTATAGACTCAGGCGGTCCTCCATACATGAAATGTTGAGAGGGCAAAACGTCTCCGGGACATTAGCAACACTGACTATACGCAAGAGATTAAATTCTAGGTCATATTCACCACTGAATTCCTAGAAGATAATCTATCTTATCTCGTTACTCCTATTTCATGATCAAAATGGTAATAGATAAATGTATTACTCCGATTTCATGATCGAATCCACGGCTGATCTCATGAAATGGTAATAGATGTTATTCCGATTTCATGGTCGAATCCACGGATGATCTCATGAAATGGTAATATCACCAGTTATTTTATTACTCCGATTTCATGATCGAATCCACGGCTGATCTCATGAAATGGTAATAGATATTACTCCGATTTCATGGTCGAATCACCACGGTCCCATGGAATGGTAATATCACTGCTCATTTCATTAATCCGATTTTATGGTCAAATCTGCGATTCCATGAGATGGTGATGAAATTATCATTTTATTATTCTGAATCCATAGTCCATTCCGCTGCTGATTTTATGGATTGATACTAAAGAACTACTCATCTTATTACTCAGTTGCATGAATTATTCTCCACTGAATTTCATAAACCAGTAATAAATACCCAACAACCGGGCATCTGGACCATCACTGAGTAAGCCCCACAAAAATGGTGAGAGTGTACTCGACAATGATGCACGACTGAGCACCCGGATGCACGAACGAGTGTCCAAAAATATGAAATAATGAGGAATCCTTCGCAAAACAGGAGAAAACAACGAATATTAATAAAATAATAAGAGGCGCCCAAGGCCGGGCCCACCATCCGGCCGGCCAGCCATGCCCTAGCCATGGTCGGTCCGTGCCTCTACCATTATTTTCCTTATTTTTTGTTATTTCGTGAAATCACGAAAACTCCTTGGTTTTAACAACTTTCCTTGTTTTTGCAAAACTCGTGAATTCTCTATAACTCGGTGGATTCACGAAATAATATTATAAAATAAGGAGAGGTGTGCGGGACCGGGCAACCGAACCGGCCGGCCATGCCTAAGCCGTGGCCGGTCCCACACCTCACAATCCTTAGCTTTTTATAATTATTATTCCCTAATCTCACGAAACTCCTCCGTTTCAACAAAAACCCGTGGATTCTCTATAACTTCAAGGATTCTCCATAACTTCAAGGATTAAAACAGGGAAAGGTGTGCGGGACCGGGCAACCTAGCCGACCGGCCATGCCCTAGCCATGGTCGGTCCCACACCTTGCAATCCCTAATCTTGCATAATTATTATTTTCCTCAATTCATGAAACTCCTGGGTTTGAGAAAAATTCATGATTTCTCCATATTTTCTCAAATATTGCTCAAATCACGAAAAACCAAAAGCCAACATAGTCGCACGACTGGATAGCCTCTCACGACAATTTTAAATATTAAAACACTTTTATTTTAATGTTTTCAAAATATTGATGAATTGAGCATACATGCTCATTCCAACAAAAATCGAGAATTCTCATTCAAGATGAAAGTCTTATGAAAATTCACTATGTTGCTCGAACGCGCATCAGAAAATACTGAAACTCACAGTATTGAAATACGGACACCACGACGACACGTGCATACCTCCATGACCGACCAGAGTCATTCCTAGGGTTTTCACAAAGCCGGTCCCACATGTTTTCATAATTCTGACTTAATTTGTTCAATTGCTCATACTGGGCCCGAACTCTCTCCAACCAACTGGAGAATACTTCAAATGACCTACAACTGGTCCCGTGACCACCAAGAGCTGGTCCCATGCTCTCTTGGTCGGTCCTCATCTCTCATACCTAGGTTTGTCACCTAATGCTGAATCCAACAATATTTCAATAAATGATGAAACCTGCATTTAATCATCGTTCTTTCACCAACTTTCAAACTGAAAACCCTGGTGCGTGCTCACTCGAGCACTGGGCGTCACATGGACGCGCATCATCCCATGTGGTCGGTCCCTCTTCACTCATGACCAATTTTCAGCAATTCACCAATTTTTGAAGGATTGATCAAAAATTATGGTTTCGAACAAACGCTCCACGAATCACCATTCTAAGCAAGTTCAAACACAAAATTATGCTGATTCAGCAATCCACATCCAAATTAATAATATTCGATAATTCACCAATATTTTTGATTAAAATTTTATTGGGTCACGACACCAGTAAATAATTCTTTGAATTGAGCAATACTTGCTCAGTTGCTCGAATATTGAACCAACCATCAATATTCGGTAATTCATCAGTAGTTTATCGAATTGAGGAACACTTGCTCAATTGCACGTCAAATTACCAATATTCAGCATTTTGTTGAATTGAGCAATACTTGCTCAGTTAATCAACAAACTCTCGATATTCGGCAATTCGTCGAATTGAGCAATACTTGCTCAGTTGCTTAACAAACTTTCAATATTCGGTAATTCGTCGAGTTGAGAAATACTTGCTCAGTCGCTCTAGTTATTAATTCATTGACATCTCAGAGAACTACATGTTCAATCCATGGATCGCTGAGCATTCACCACTTATGCTCGATTCAACAAAACTAGACTCACAGTCTAAATCAGTCAACAACTGACCAACTAATACACGTCCGCCTTGCAGACTCCACGATTCGTGAAATATCAATCACGTCAAAAATGGGGGATATCACTTAGGGTTTTGGTCTGGTGGTCTACGGCACGTGGATTCATCCACAATGAGAAATGTGCCTAAGTCGTGTAAACGGTTGAAGGAGTTAGAAAAGTAGTGGGTGCACGATCAGTCAAGTCTCCACACGATGTGGAACTGACTTTACCACGATCCCCCACTTTCCCACTCTTTCACTCAAGAAACCGTCACACTTACAAGGATCAGTGGTACATCATTCTTGCAATATAAATAAGTCTAAATTGAGGACATCAGGAATATCATCAATCATCGATTATCATCATTATCCGTCAACGACTCGGTATAAACTTATTCACAGAACTCAACTTCAGCAGTTCAATAATATTGCAGAACCCTTCAACACACCCACAATCCTTGATCATCACTGATCCCACACAACTCTCAGCTTCCCTCCTGCAGATCAACCCATCTCCCTCTTTGTGACCGAATTGACTCTGGAATGGCCGTGTTCTTTGTTTAGGCCGGAGTCATACAGATTGATTTCCAGAATCTAAGCACCCCCTTTGCAGCGGTGCATCTCTGTGAGGTTCAACAGTTCGCTCGGTTGAGGAGTCTCGACAGCACGCTCGACTCTCCACTTTCCTAGAAAACCAGCAAACCGTTTTTCCCCATCTACAGATTGGTGACCACAATGGGAGATTAATCTCTCGGTTGCAATATCACATTTTCGCAAAATGGTTGATCTTATGTCAGGTTCAGTTACAAATCCTAACGCGAATATCGCTAGCACTAGCAACAACGGTGGTATTCCAGAAACTATTCCTGCTTCCAACAATGGTGTGACACTACTCCTCCTCGAACCAACGTGGAAAACCATCCTCTCTTCGGCCGGTCTCCCGAGGAAATCAGAGAAAATCCGCCTACCATAGGTGATCTTATGAAGGTGCAAGAGACTCTTGCCAAAAATCAGATTGACATGGCTGCAACACAGAAAGACCTATGCAATTATCTCAAAACTCTCACTGACAAGATGTCATACAAAACTCAAGAGAAAGGAAAAGACAAGTAAATGTCTCCAACTGCTGATCCCGAAGTTATTCCAGTCCCTGACGATGATGAAACCCGCAAAGCTGCAAAACCTGAACCTGCCAGTTTCATCACCCGTGAAGACCTGGAACGTTTTATGGAGAATCGAGGAAAAGGCCATGCACCGTCCGTGCACCGTCACCAACCTCCATATCCCGCTGCTACACAAAGAATTTCTCTCTCAAAAGGTTACACTTCTCCAACGTTCACACTCTACAACGGAACGGGGAATGCCCGAGAACACGTCTCTCGATTCTTGAAAGCATTAGGAGATCATGAACACAACCATATTGTCCGCTTGAAAGAGTTTTCAAAATCCCTGACAGGTCGAGTGTATACTTGGTACAACAACATTGCACCAGGGAGCATAGCTAATTTGGGAGAAATGATCAATGCTTTCTACCAGAAGTACTTCTTTGTCTCTGAGCAAATTACTCTTTCTGACTTGGTAAGGATGGCTCAGAAGGCTGCCGAAAATCCGAATGATTATGTGAAGAGGTTCAGGATTCAAGCTTTAGAATGTCATGATCCAAACGTTACTGAACAACAACTGGTGGACTTTTGCATCACTTGCATGATCCCAGTTTACAGGGCTTTGCTGGAGAATATTCGCTTTCAGACCGTTTCAGATTTTCATGAAGCAGCCAAGCGATCAACGACTACTGCTCCTGCCTTGCTAAAAAAAACAAAAACTGTCAAAGTAGAGGAATCGAAAGACAATCGAAGCAGCAATGCCCTGCGTATGATCAACAAACAGTACAATGTTGAAGCCTCCATGAATGTTTCTAAAGGGAGCAATAGAAAAGCCGAGGAACATCAACATAAGAATGCTTCTTCAACGTCTCACCCTCCGAAAGCTCCAAAGATGGAAAACCATACTAGAAATGCACAACCACCGAATCAACAGGATGATCAGGAAGTACCTGACTTCCCTTTTCCCATTGAAGAAGTGATCGAACTACTAGAAGTATGGGTCCAAGATGGTGCAATCAAACTACCTCCTGTCAAGAAGGAACCAACTGCGGAACAAATGGAAAACACACGTTACTGCCATTTCCATAGGTACGTCAGTCATCCAACAAGTGATTGTAGAAATTTGAAACGCATATTCAAAGAGAAGGCTGACTCAGGAGAACTGAGGACTGAAGGAGTGCACAAAAATCCTCTCCCAATCAGAACATTCGCACCCTCCGAGCAGCCGGTCAAGGAAGCGTTTTAATCCTTAATTGAGCACGTATGCGAGTTTTTGTACCTGTCAAAGGCCCAGAGAGATGATATGTTTGCTGCACTGAACCATATTGTGTCTGGAAAGCGGCTAGCAATCCAACAGACGCTCCCTGAACCTCCAGTAACAGACAACGAGATGTACGACTAGGGACTTCTCACTATGGTGCATCTTAAGGGAAATAAATTCAAACGAGCATTAGTTGACGTTGGCACTGCTGTTAACATCATCCCTTTGAAAACCCTCAGAGCTGCTGGCATCACTCGACAAGAAGCAACTCATGCTCCTATTTCAGTCAGAGACCACGAAGGAATCTCCAGGGAGGCTTACGTTACATCATTCTCAACATAAGAAACGATTCAACCTGGACAGAAACTAAATTCTTCATAATTAAGGAGGATCCGGGATATGACATGATTCTTGGGCGAGCATGGATTCATGATGGAAGAATTGCTGCGGTATCTTTACCCTCAGTTGCACAATTCTCCGTCGAAGAAAGTTCTGACTCGGAAGATGATCAACCTTTCGAGTATTTGGAGAAGGTCCAGACCTTAACATGACTCACACAAAAGCCCGAGGAAAGAGCACATGAATTTATCAGGAGATTCCGCATGCAGGCAAGTTTTATTCCCCCTCATAATTCCATATTAGCAACTTTCAAATATGCTACCTTTATCCGGGGACTCAATCATACTCGTGACCAAGCTATCATCAAATGGTATGAGTGGGTAGTCTCGCCTCAGCAGTACTACACTAAATGGTTGGAGTCTCTCCAAACTGAGGACCCCATTGAAAGGTTCATCGCTGAAGATCTGGCTCAGTTCCACAAACATTATCCAACATACTCTCCTCTACGTGAATGTCCACATGTGCCGCAAAATTGGAAAGCTCCACCGACGTGGAGTCCACGAGGAATTCCAAACCAGCAGAAGATATTCAAAGCACGTACAACCAAGCCTAAAAAATTTCATGAATGAGATTTGGTTCTTAAGGCAACCAGACGCAATTTTCACTCCACAAAGAGTTCTAACTGAGAAGGACCTTTTATGATTGCTAAGTCAGTTGCTGGAGGATACTACAAATTGGCTGACATCAAAGGCAAGACAAGTGTACTAGTGATTCATGAGAATTGTCTCAAGACTTTCGACACATGAAGCATTCAACATTGGACGTCTTATATCCAAAGAAAACGCTCAAAGCATCTGGCATTCACACCTCAGGATTTTCTTTTACTTGTATTTTTCAATTCCTCCAAAACGTGTGCATACTTGCACTCAGTATTTGAAAATTCAGCAATTTATCAAAGTTCTTTATTTAAGAAAAATCTCTATCAAATCGAAAATCCAAAAGAAAATCCCCAGTCACTCGAAACCTGTCGAAAAATCAAAACCCAAATAAAACCTCACATCTCTCGGAAGTTCAATGTTCATGAGATTATGGAAAGGAAATTAAAGGAAGCCATCGAAGTATGATTTCTGCTTCTCAGCATTCTCCAAGACTTGCAAAGCCGCTCTCTCCAACTCCAGCGTTTTGGTCAGCTCAACAATCTTGATCATTTTCTCCATCACAACATTACTAGTAAAAGGGATGTTCTTCACTACTGCATCCTTGATAATGTTGATCTTCTGACGAATCCACTTCAAGTTAAATCCAAGTTTCTCAGAATTCTCCAAGTTGTACTCCCAATCAAAGAGTATATCTCGAGTAACAGTACTTCTGGCCCTGGTTCGTATGTCATCTATAATATGCAATATGTTTCCCAATTGCATTGTCAAGAAGTAGTTATGATCAATATCCCTGGCAACAACAATATGACCATACATTTTCCACAACTTCTCATACATGTTGGCATACCCAGTAGGAACGCTGAATCCACCAACATACACATGATACGGGAGTTGAGCACCAAATGGAGGCTCATAAAAAATCCATGCATTTGGATATTCGTGTATTACTACACGATTCTCAATTACTGGAGCATCCTCCATTGTCATTACAACATCTTCTTCTGGGACAGACTCTTCTGTTCTTTGCTCGGTTTCAATAGCAACTGGAGTCTCAGAATGTAAGTGAACTAACATCATCTAAGTTACTTATTTTGCACCCAAAACATGAGAAAATGGTGTAGAATCCATGAAACGCGTATTCAAACAAGCTCATCTGAAGAGATTCTACACATCCCTGTATTAAACGACGAACTGGGAGCAACTGGTACGGAATTTTAGGTTGGGTCATATACCATTCTCTTCGTATGGAAGTCCTCTACAACATGTCAAAATTTCATAACAATCGGATGAACGAGCAAGGATATGTGGCCAAAACATTGGACGACATGCAATCTGGAAAAGTTCTGAGAATCTCCTGGAAGTTTACGGTTTCGCCTTTTTCAGGCCCTAAACATGCTCAAAAATCCAAAATCTTATTTGATAAATCTTGGAAATTTCCTGGGCTTGAAGATACATATGCAGACATCGAAAATCCGACGCCAAACTAGGATTCTATGTTGTTTTTACTAAAAGCTGAAGTTTGAAATTTCCTGGTGGCGTATTTCGGCAAAATTACTCGTAACTCGCATGTACTTTCACTCATTCATTCATAAATCAGAAATATCATATATCTATGAATAGGTCACAGGAGGTATACTTACTAGGGGAGTCTCTAAACCATTTGAAGGCTCGACGGTGTTGGAATCTCCGTTATCTTCATTCGGGTCGGGATTTCGGGAACTCTCCATATCTCAGTTTATGGATTGATAATTAATAACTACTCATCTTATTACTCAGTTTCATGAATTATTCTCCACTGAATTTCATAAATCAGTAATAAATACCCAACAACCGGGCATCTGAACCATCACTGAGTGAGCCCCACAAAAATGGTGCGAGTGTACTCGACAATGATGCACGACTGAGCACCCGGATGCACGAACGAGTGTCCAAAAATATGAATAATGAGGAATCCTTCGCAAAACAGGAGAAAATAATGAATATTAATAAAATAATAAGAGGCGCCCAAGGCCGGGCCCACCAGCCGGCGGCCGGCCATGCTCCATCCATGGTCGGTCCGTGCGTCTCCCATTATTTTTCTTATTTTTTGTTATTTCGTGAACTCACGAAAATTCCTTGGTTTTAGCAACTTTCCTTGTTTTTGCAAAACTCGTGAATTCTCCATAACTTGGTGGATTCACGAAATAATATTATAAAATAAGGAGAGGTGTCCGGGACTGGGCAACCTAACCGGCCGGCCATGCCTAAGTCGTGGCCGGTCCCACACCTCACAATCCTTAGCTTTTTATAATTATTATTCCCTAATCTCACGAAACTCCTCCGTTTCAACAAAAACCCGTGGATTCTCCATAACTTCAAGGATTCATGAAAAATAATAAAATAGGGAAAGGTGTGCGGGACCGGGCAACCTATCCGGACGACCATGCCCTAGCCATGGTCAGTCCCACACCTTGCAATCCCTAATCTTGCATAATTATTATTTTCCCCAATTCATGAAACTCCTGGGTTTGAGCAAAATTCATGATTTCTCCATATTTTCTCAAATATTCCTCAAATCACGAAAAACCAAAAGCCAACATAGTCGGCCGACTGGCTAGCCTCTCACGAAAATTTTAAATATTAAAACACATTTATTTTAATATTTTCAAAATATTGATGAATTGAGCATACATGCTCATTCCAACAAAAATCGAGAATTCCCAGTCAAGATGAAACTCTTCTGAAAATTCACTATGTTGCTCGAACGCGCATCAGAAAATACTGAAACTCTCAGTATGGAAACACGGACACCACGGCAACACGTGCATGCCTCCATGACCGACCAGAGTCATTCCTAGGGCTTGCACAAAGCCGGTCCCACATGTTTTCATAATTCTGACCTAATTTGTTCAATTGCTCATACTGGGCCCGAACTCTCTCCAACCAACTGGAGAATCCTTCAAGTGACCAACAACTGGTCCCGTGACCACCAAGAACCGGTCCCATGCTGTCTTGGTAGGTCCTCATCTCTCATACCTAGGTTTTTCACCTAATGCTGAAGCCAGCAATATTTCAATAAATGATGAAACCTGCATTTAATCATCATTCTTTCACCAACTCTCAAACTGAGAACCCTGGTGCATGCTCGCTCGACCACTGGGCATCACATGGACGCTCATCATCACATCTGGTTGGTCCCTCTTCACTCATGACCAATTTTCAGCAATTCACCAATTTATGAAGGATTGATCAATAATTAGGGTTTCGAACAAACGCTGCACGAATCACCATTCTGAGCAAGTTCAAACACATAATTATGTTTATTCAGCAATCAACATCCAAATTAATAATATTCGGTAATTCACCAATGTTTTTGATAAATACTTTATTGGGTCACGGCACCAGTAAATAATTCTTTGAATTGAGCAATACTTGCTCAGTTGCTCGAATATTGATCCAACCATCAATATTCGGTAATTCATCAGTAGTTTGTCGAATTGAGCAACACTTTCTCAATTGCGCGTCAAATTACCAATATTCAGTATTTTGTTGAGTTGAGCAACACTTGCTCAGCTGCACACCAAAATTATCGAATTCGTCGAATTGAGCAATAATTGCTCGGTTGCTCGACAAACTCTCGATATTCGGCAATTCGTCGAATTGAGCAATACTTGCTCAGTTGCTCGACAAACTCTCAATATTCGGTAATTCGTCAAGTTGAGCAATACTTGCTCAGTCGCTCTAGTCAGTAATTCATGGACATCTCAAAGAACTACATGTTCAATCCATGAAATACTGAGCATTCACCACTTATGCTCGATTCAACAAAACTAGACTCACAGTCTAAATCAGTCAACAACTGACCAACTAATACACGTATGACTTACAGACTCCACGATTCGTGAAATATCAATCACGTCAAAAATGGGGGATATCACTTAGGGTTTTGGTCTGGCGGTCTACGGCACGTGGATTCATCCACAATGAGAAATGTGCCTAAGTCGTGTAAACGGTTGAAGGAGTTAGAAAAGTAGTGGGTGCACGATCAGTCAAGTCTCCACACGATGTGGAACTGACTTTACCACGATCCCCCACTTTCTCACTCTTTCACTCAAGAAACCGTCACACTTACAGGGATCAGTGGTACATCATTCTTGCAATATAAATAAGTCTAAATCGAGGACATCAGGAATATCATCAATCATCAATTATCATCATTATCTGTCAACAACTCTATATAAACTTATTCACAGAACTCAACTTCAGCAGTTCAACAATATTGCCGAAACCTTCAATACACCCACAATCCTTGATCATCACTGATCCCACACAACTCTCAACTTCCCTCCTGCAGATCAACTCATCTCCCTCTTTGTGACTGAATTGACTCTGGAATGGCCTTTGTCTTGGTTTAGGCCGGAGTCATACAAATTGATTTCCCGAATCTAAGCACCCCCTTTGCAGCGGTGCATCTCTGTGAGGTTCAACAGTTCGCTCGGTTGAGGAGTCTCGACAGCACGCTCGACTCTCCACTTTCCTAGAAAACCAGCAAACTGTTTTCCCCCATCTACAGCAGGGAAGCGGCCAAAGCTATTGCAGCAATTGCGGCAGGAAAACCTTACGATTCCCTCCCCCAAAGAAGCTATCGTATTCACAGACGAGGATATTTGCTATCCGGGAGAGCACCTTAGACCCATGTACCTGAATGCGCATATCAATAAGATTCCTTTGAATATGGCCTTCGTGGATGGGGGCGCATCTCTAAAATTAATCTCTACATACACGCTAGACCTTCTTGGAGTGCAGCAGTCGGCAGTCAAAATGCAAACCACAACGGTGAAAGGATTCAGAGGACATACTTAGACGACCATCGGGAACGTCCATTTGGTTATGAAAATTGGTTCCATACGCGAGCTTACCCCTTTCTATGTACTAGAAGACGACACGACCTTCCATGTACTGCTAGGACGAGGGTGGTTACTCAATCATAAAGTGGTAGCGTCAACGTACCATCAGTGTGTCAAGACTAACATAGGAGGAAGGAAATTTCGGATACCAGCCACGAGCCACTCCTTTGACCCGGAAGAAGCTTACATGGCAGACGTGGTTTTTTATGATTTGGCTAAGGAGGTGGACTAAATCCCCGAGGTGGAATTTACCCCTTTACCAAAATGGAGCGAGGAAGAAAATACGGAGCCAACTAAGTCAGTCTTCATCATGTCCAGGATGACGTACCAAGAGGAAAGAAAGCGGAAACACGAAGATCAACCGAGGTTCCAGCGTTTCTCAAGACCATATGGGGGGCACGTGTACCGCTTATAGAAATTAACCGGGGGAGCATCTACAAGCACGCAAAACTTCGACACACCCGACGTAGAGGCCCCCTCAAATGATCAAAACCTAAATGAGATACCCTACAATACAATCGATGATGAAGAATTACAGGAACTACTTAGTGCGAATACACAGTCTATAGAAGAATGGGCTCCTAAAGACCTCACCATGGGTGATGTAGAAGAAATTAAAATCGGAACAGAAGATGATAAGCGACCAATCATGATCAGTAAAAGTTTGGACGCGAAAGAAAGGGAAACATTGATCTCCTTGCTCAGGAAATACAGAGATATTTTCTCTTACGATTATGATGAAATGCCGGGTCTAGACAGCAGCCTCGTAGCTCATAACCTTGGAGTGTCTCCTGAATTCCAGCCGATAAAACAAAGAAATAGAGAGTTCCCGAGGGCTAACGCTTTCGCAATAAAGGAAGAAGTGGAACGCATGTTGAAATCCAAGTTCATCAGACCTATTCAGCACCCGACCTGGTTAGCCAACATCGTCCCAGTGGTGAAGAAGAATAGAAAGATCCGGTGCTGCGTGGACTATAGGGATCTCAATCGGGCTTGTCCCAAAGATAATTTCCCACTGCCCAACATCGACTTAACGCTGGACGCGACTGGAGGCAAGACGCGCTTCTCTTTCATGGATGGGTTTAATGGATATAACCAAATAAAGATGGTCAAAGAGGATGAAAATAAGAACGCCTTCCAAACTCCATATGGGAACTTCTACTACGTAGTGATTCCCTTCGGGCTAAAGAACGTCGGTGCCACGTATCAGCGTGCCATGACATCCATATTCCACGATCTACTGCATCATACGGTAGAGGTATATGTGGATGACATCGTAGTTAAGACTTCAGAGACTGAGAGCCACGAATCTCACCTAAAGACGGTCTTCGAAAGATATAGGAAGTACCAACTCAAGATGAACCCGCTCAAATGCGCCTTTGGTTACGTCTGGAAAATTCTTGGGATTCGTTGTAACCGATGAAGGGATTCGGGTTGGTCCAAGTAAGGTCGAGGCGATCATGACCATGACACCACCGACTAATGCCAAAGATCTCTAGGCGTTTATAGGGCGGATATCGTATATACGACGCTTCATACCTGGTTTGGCTCAGATAATGTCGACGTTCTTTCCCCTACTAAGGAAAGAGACCGTCTTCAAATGGGAAGAAACTCAACAGGTCGCGTTTGAAAAATTAAAACAATGCCTCGTCATCCCCCAAATTCTCAAAACACCAATAAAAGGAGTGCCTCTTTACTTATACACGGCGTTCACAAGCTCAGACATAGGGGCAGTCCTGACGCAAGATATGAGAGGAAATAAATTATCACCCATCTACTACGTGAGTCGGGTTTTAAGAGACGCAGAATTGAGATACCCACGAGTAGAACAAGCATGCCTAGCCCTCATCTTCTCAACACAAAAATTAAGTCCGTATCTTTGACGCATAAGAGGATCGTTGTGGCCGCGGCAAACCCATAGCCTACCTCACCTCCAAGCTCGTCTTAACTGGGAGAACATCCCGGTGTCTGTTGCGGATATCAGAGTTTGAACTCGATTATCAGCGACCTAAAGGAGTAAGAGGGCAAGTCATAGATGACCTAATGGCTATGTTTCCTGGAGAAGGAGATGACGAGATTCATGACCGGGCGCCGGGAGAGGTAGATTCCGCTGATACTAACAAGCCTTGAACCATGTTTTTTGATGGATCGTCATATGATACTGTCGGAGGAGCGAGAGTAGTGTTCGAAGAACCACAAGGAGAATTGCTCTCATATTCATTCAAGTTGGACTTTCCTTGTAGTAATAATGTTGTCGAATATGAAGCTTTGATCCTAGGGCTCAGAATGGCGAAGGAGCTTGGCTTGGGAGGCGTCGAGATAAAAAGTGACTCGAGGTTGGTAACTAACCAAGTCAACGAGGATTTCCACGTCAAAGAGCCACATTTAGCTCCGTATCGAGCAGAGGCTCAAAACCTGATAAGTCAGACAGGGTCGACCCTAGATCATACAGGCAGTTGAAAGAATAAACACGCAGATGCCCTGACAACACTAGCTGGCAAGATGCAATTGAATGATAAGGAAGAGGGTACAATAACGGTTAAGAGGAAGGAGATTCCCAGCACCTGGAAAGAAGATATGGCCTTCGAGGAGGCGGATGATTGGAGGTGGACTTATATCGACGATCTGACCAAAACGGAAGAGGATCGTGTAATACCTACTCGATCTCTGAAATAATTCGTATCGATACAAGGAGCTCTCTACTATCGAGGAACAGTGGGAGCTCTCGCCGGGTACGTAAATAAGAGAGAAGCAGAAAAAATACTCCAAGAGCTACACGCGACAACATGTGGGAAAACTGCAGCAGTCCACCTATACAGAAAGCTTCAGAGGAGAGGGGTATACTGGCCTAGTATGTCAGCACAAGAAGCGGCCCTCCAAGACAGTTGCGCTGATTGCCAAGCTCCACCACAACCCGCCGAACTATGCACAGTCGACGGGGTAGATTGCACACAACCATAGATGGATTTTATCCAAAACGACAGTGACAGGCAGGCGGCCCTAAAAATCCAAAAGAAAACGACGCGTGTTTTCATGCATGAGGGGATTCTCTACCGCATAAGCTATAGTAACGGTATGTTAAGGTGCTTATCATACGAGGAGGCCGCTGAGGTAATGACTCGGTCCCACAATGCAGAACATCAAGGAATGCGGAAATTATTTCTACAACTCTACGAGGGCGGTTTTTACTGGCCCACTATGGAAAGCGATACCGCATAACATGTGAGAAGATGCCTCAAATGCCAAACACATGGAGACCTAATCAGAACACCCCACACCCTGTTGCATAGCGTGGTAACTCCATGGTCGTTCCACAGTTGGGCTTTAGACATTATAGCGAAGATCAACCCGATGTCCTCGAAGCGCCACAAGTACATAATAACCGCCACCGAGTACACCACAAAATGTGTCGAAGCGATACCTCTCAAAGACTATGTCGGGGAAACTATTGTAGCATTTATCATAGAATACATTATTTGCAGATTTGGCGCGCCCATGATTATCAGGGAAGATAATGCAAAGTCGTTCGTAAACAAGAACGTAATAGATTTGCTACGCCAATATAATGTGAGGCTTCATACGTCAACCCCCTCTTATCCTCAAGGAAACGGGAAAGCCGAGGCAAGCAATAAGACGCTCATCCGTATCTTGTGAAGGACAGTGGAGGACCACCACGGAGAGTGGCACGAGCAGATCCCGCTCGCGGTATGGGCATACAGAATCTCGAAACGAAGTTCCACGGGGGCGTCGCCATATTCTCTGGTTTATGGGGAAGACGAAATTTTACCGGTGGAGATTGCAATTCCATCTGCAAGGGTAGCAATGGCTAGCCA
Organism: Papaver somniferum; assembly: GCF_003573695.1. Lineage (NCBI taxonomy): Eukaryota > Viridiplantae > Streptophyta > Magnoliopsida > Ranunculales > Papaveraceae > Papaver > Papaver somniferum. The sequence goes on from NW_020644373.1 coordinate 4,563,711, forward strand.
TACGACATCAGAAGAAGTAAGTCGTTTTCCCATTTATATACAATACAAGAGAGGAGAGCCCGGGCAGAACGGTTTGCTGAGGCGTACAAGAAGCGCACAACGAACTATTATAATCAGAATGTAAAAGAAAGGAGATTCGAGGTAGACGATTTGGTCCTTAAGATCGCTCCTCACGTGCAAAGAAATTCTAGTGCAGGGAAATTCGCCGCGAACTGGAAAGGACCCTTCAGAGTAAGGAAGGTAGCAAAAAGCGGGTATTACAAGCTCATACGCATGAATGGCACAAAGGTCAATTCACCGATCAGTGGTAAATAGTTAAAGAAGTTTTATGCATAAACAAATCAATGTAAAACTCTCGTTTCAAATAAAAGCCAATTTTGATATATGGTTCGTAACGTCTAACAAAGCTCGCGGGGACGCCAATGGCACCCGATCGACTGACAAAAGGCTGCGGAAACGCCAATGGTGCTCGATCGGCTGACAAATTTACTAAAGGTTGCAGGAATGCCAATGGCGCCTGATCGACTGAAATTAGGTTGCGGGAACCCCAATGGCGCCCGATCGACTGACAAAAGGCTGCAGGAATGCCAATGGCGCCCGATCGGCTGACAAATTTACTAAAGGTTGCGGGAATGCCAATACCGCCCGATCGACTGACAAAAGGTTGCGGGAATGCCAATGGCGCCC
>NW_020644373.1:4564834-4567262 GCF_003573695.1 Papaver somniferum
CGTCCGATCGGCTGACAAATTTACTAAAAGTTGCAGGAATGCCAATGGCGCCTGATCGACTGACAAAAGGTTGCGGGAATACCAATGGCTCCCGACGGACTCACAAAAGGACGTGGGAATGCCAATGACGCCCGATCGGCTGACAAATTTACTAAAGGTTGCGGGAATGACAATGAAACTCGATCGATTGACAAAAGGCCGCGGGAATTCCAAAGGTGCCCGATCGGCTGACAAAGTTACTAAGGGTTGCAGGAATGCCAATGACGCCTGATCGACTGACAAAAGGTTGCGGGAATGCTAATGGCGCCCGATCGACCGACAAAAGGCTGCGGGAATGCCAATGGCGCCCAATCGGCTGACAAATTTACTAAAGGCTGCGGGAACGCCAATGGCGCCCAATCGGGTACGCAAACTTACTTAAAGACACAGGAATACAAACGACACCTGATTAACCAAGTGGAAAACGAAGGAGGAGTAGGCGCGTTTCACATACATCCCGTCCTTCTTGTTCTCTGTTAAGAAAAAATGAGGGGGAGTAGGTGCGTCTAACACACATCCCGCCCTCTCAGAAAAAAACAGAGGGAGAGTAGGCCCGTATAACACATACCACGTCCTCCCAACTCTCTGTTGGGAAAAACAGAGGGGGAGTAGGCGCGTTTAACATACACCTCGCCTTCCCAAACCCCATTGTGAAAAACGAATGGGGAGTAGGCGCGTTTCACATACATCCCGTCCTCTTAATTCTCTGTTAATAAAAAACAAAGGGGATTAGGCGCGTTTAACATACATCCCGCCCTCCCAGTTCCCTGTTGAGAAAACAGAGGGGGAGTAGGCGCGTTTAACACAAACCACGTCCTCCCAACTCTCTGTTGGGAAAAACAGAGGTGGAGTAGGCGCGTTTAACATACATCCCTCCCTCCCAAACCCTATTGAGAAAAACAGAGGGGGAGTAGGCGCGTTTAACACATACCACGTCCTCCCAACTCTCTGTTCAAAAAAAAAACAGAGAGGGAGTAGGCGCGTTTAACATACACCAGACCCTCCCAAATCCCATTATGAAAAACGAAGGGGGAGTAGGCGCGTTTCATATACATCCCGTCATCTCAGTTCTCTGTTAATAAAAACAAGGGAGGGTAGGCGCGTTTAACATACATTCCGCCCACCAACCCCCATTAAGAACAATGAAGGGGGAGTAGTCGCGTTCCACATACATACCGTCCTCCCAGTTCTCTGTTAAGAAAAAAAATGGGAGGGGGAGGAGGAGTAGGCACGTTTAACATACACCCCGCTCTCCCTAAAAAAAAAGAGGAGGAGGAGGAGAAGAGGGTCAATACGCTTCATCACAAGTTCCTACCCAACGTCCGTGTTAAAAGGAGGGATGAAATAAGCAAATCCTTAATTGAACCCTCATAAAAGAGGGAAAGAAGGGAGGCAGACGTAATGAAGTACACTATATAGAATAAAACACCCGAGTACAAAGGAAAGTTAAAAAAAATAAAATAAAATAAAACCAACGACAACAAGTCATTTGTCACTTATTCATCATCTGATAGTAACACGCGACAATGAGCAATGTCTGCATCTACGGACTGCACCATTAAGAGCGCTTCCTCACGTTGATCAACAGCAGTAGCCAACACATAATCGGCTTCATTAGCCAATTCAGCGAGCTCCTTTATTTCGCTGGGAACCTTTGATTTACGAGCATCGGCTAGCATTTTCTCTCAATCATGATAAATCGTACGCATATTGTCCACGTGCACCACCCGAGAATCCAACAACATATCTATTTCCATCCTTAGAAATATCAAACGCCTCAATTCACCAGGGATATCAAAGGAGCGAACAAGCGCGGAAACCGCTGCAAGGGTTAAAGTACACCCGTGCAAGTGAGGTAAAGCCCGCTCAGAAATAGATATACGACAGTCATCTATGGATTGATCTATACTGTCCATCATCACAACGGACTCTTCAAAGAGCTGATCGGCATCTTGATGGACCTTAACCGTCTCGTCTAATGCACGGCGGATTTGGACATATACGCGCCCCTTCGCTCGAACCCTTTCAGCCATCTGGAATGTATCATATTGATCAGAAAATTGGACCCGTTTGGCATCCCTGTCAATCTCCCTCCGCGCCTTGAGCGCTTCAATCTCTGCTTTTACTAGCAAAAGCCTTGCGAGTTCCTCCTTCTTGTATCGAGGGTCAACCAGCGAGGGTATACATAACCATGAAGAACATATGCCATTTAGAACAAAAGAAAGAAGCAGACAAGTTTGAGATTAAAGAAGCTAATATTTCACATTTATAGAGAACCATGAAAGCATGAACGATTACAACAACCACAAAACCACGGCTGGCACGTGGACAACATCGAAAGGGGGACGTATTTCGAGAAATACTAAAAAAAAAGGAGGAAGGGGGGGGG